>NC_090746.1:61901915-61904415 GCF_036898095.1 Palaemon carinicauda | reverse complement strand
TTTATGTTAGCTAAAGAAAGTGACCGTAAATCTTGATGTCAGCTAAGGGGAGACTGTAACTCTTGATGTCAGCTAAACAGAGAGACCGTAATTCTTGAAATCAGATAAAATGAATACCGTAACCATAAAGGGAGACCATAAATCTTGATGTCGGCTCAGAGAGGTAATCCTTGATGTCGGCTCAGAGACCGTAATTCTTGATGTCAGGTAAAGAGAGAGAGACCGTAAATCTTGATGTGACCTAAAGGAAGACGGTAACCTTTGATGTCATCTAAAAGGAGACCATAAATCTTGATGTCGGTTCAGACACCGTAACTCTTGATGTCAGGTAAAGAGAGAGAGCGTAAATCTTGATGTCACCTAAAGGATGACGGTAACCTTTGATGTCATCTAAAAGGAGAACATAAATCTTGATGTCGGTTCAGACACCGTAACTCTTGATGTCAGGTAAAGAGAGAGAGAGCGTAAATCTTGATGTCACCTAAAGGAAGACGGTAACCTTTGATGTCATCTAAAAGGAGACCATAAATCTTGATGTCGGTTCAGACACCGTAACTCTTGATGTCAGGTAAAGAGAGAGAGCGTAAATCTTGATGTCACCTAAAGGAAGACGGTAACCTTTGATGTCATCTAAAAGGAGACCATAAATCTTGATGTCGGTTCAGACACCGTAACTCTTGATGTCAGGTAAAGAGAGAGAGCGTAAATCTTGATGTGACCTAAAGGAAGATGGTAACCTTTGATGTCATCTAAAAGGAGACCATAAATCTTGATGTCGCTTCAGACACCGTAACTCTTGATGTCAGGTAAAGAGAGAGAGACCATAAATCTTGATGTGACCTAAAGGAAGACGGTAACCTTTGATGTCATCTAAAAGGAGACCATAAATCTTGATGTCGGTTCAGACACCGTAACTCTTGATGTCAGGTAAAGAGAGAGAGCGTAAATCTTGATGTCACCTAAAGGAAGACCGTAACCCTTGATGTCAGTTAAGGGAGACCATGAATCTGGATGTCAAATAAAGAAAGGCCTCAACTCATGCTGACAGCTAAAGAGAGAGTGTAAATTTAATGCCGGCTACATGGAGACCACAACCCTTTATGACAGCTAAAGAGAGAAACCATAGATCCTTATGTCAGTTAAAGGGAAACCGTAACCCTTGATGTCAGCTAAACGGAGACTTTAACTCTTGATGTCAGCTAAAGCGAGTCTGTAACCCTTGATGTCTGAGAGAGAGAGAGAGAGAGAGAGAGAGAGAGAGAATCTTGATATCAGATAAAGGTAGACTGTAACTCTTGATGTCAGCTAAAGAGAGAGACCATAAATCTTTATGACAGCTAAAGGTAAACCGTAACCCTTGATGTCAGCTAAACAGAGACCATAATTGTTGATGTCAGTTAAACGGAGACCGTATCCCTTGATGTCAGCTAAACGGAGACTGTAACTTTTGCTGGCAGCTAAAGGGAGACCATAACCCTTGACGTCAGTTATATATATATATATATATATATATATATATATATATATAGAGAGAGAGAGAGAGAGAGAGAGAGAGAGAGAGAGAGAGAGAGAGAGAGAGAGAGAGCATAAATCTTGATGTCAGCTAAAGGGAAACCGGAACCCCTGATGACAGCTAAACAGAGAAAACGTAAATCTTGAAGTCAGCTAAAGGGAGACTGTAACTCACAATGTTAGGTAAGGAGAGAGGCCGTAAATCTTTATGTCAGCTAAGGGTAGACCGTAACCTTTGGTGTCAGCTAAAGGGAGACCATAAGTCTCGATGTCAGTTGAAGAGAGATCTTAGCTTTTGCTGCCAGCAAAAGAAAGTGACCATAAATCTTAATGTCATCTACATGGAGGTCGTAACTCTTTATGTCACCTAACGAGAGAAACCGTAGATCTTAATGTCAGTTAAAGGGAGACCGTAACCCTTGATGTCAGCTAAATGGAGTCAGTAACTCTTGATATCAACTAAAAGACAGAGAGAGATCGTAAAACTTGATGTCAGGTAAAGGGAGAGCGTAACTCTTGATGTCAGCTAAAGAGAGCGAGGGACCGTAAATATTTATGTCAGGTAAAAGGAGACTGTAACCCTTGATGTCAGCTAAAGGGAGACCATAAATTTTGATGTCAGCTAAAGGGAGAACTGCATATCTTGATATCAGCTAAAAGGAAACAGTATCATTGAGAATCGAGACAGTCTAACCTAATGCAATATTGTCAAGTTAACATCCAAAATTCCTTTTACCCTTTATTATGCGCAGTATTTTAATAACAATTTAAACTGTCTATATTAGCTTTAAAACAATTAACTGTTTTCAAATATCTAATAACTAAAATCATTGAAGCCTTCGGAAATCTACCATAGCTTTTTATGCATAACAATATTTGCTTTACATTCAAGGATATCTAAATTTTGACACATGAATTGCCTTCTTTGAATTCATAAACATAATACATCATACTTTCTTTTGATGCCAAACTTGGTACTTTAATTAGG
>NC_090746.1:61895432-61901415 GCF_036898095.1 Palaemon carinicauda | reverse complement strand
TCTTAGCAGCACTCACTTTTAAGCCTTCTACTCGGCCTCCACTTTCGCTTCCATTCCTCCAACTCGGTGTATAGCCACTGTTTACTTTCCAGGGTTTACCCGAGTTGCAGCTTGGCAGCGAATGGGTTTTCCGGCCCCACCGTTCCACTATATGGCCAGAATTTCATTAATCAAATCAATAGAACTTGACATTACTATGGTCTATGTGTGCAAATGTTACTGAGGTCTTTAAAAAATCTTTAATTGTAACATGAATAATGGCCTTTATGATATTTGAGAATATAGCCGTGAAAATACTGAATGAAGAAGATATATTAGAATGGTATACAGTAGCTAGAAGTTCCTGGTATCCTATGCGAACCTCTCTCTCTCTCTCTCTCTCTCTCTCTCTCTCTCTCTCTCTCTCTCTCTCTCTCTCTCTCTCTCTAGTTTTTTTTTCCTCAGTCATTAAGATACACGTCATATTGAAAATACAACAAACGTCAGTGGAAATCTGTTTGCATTGTTTCGTTTATATTTTTTGTTATGAGGCGTATAGAACATTATTTGGTTGTCATTTGCATTTAAATAACAAAGTGTTGAACAAACATCTTACCTAATTAAAGTACCAAGTTTGGCATCAAAAGAAAGTATGATGTATTATGCTTATGAATTCAAAGAAGGCAATTCATGTATCAAAATTTAGATATCCTTGAATGTAAAGCAAATATTGTTATGTATAAAAAGCTATGGTAGATTTCCGAAGGCTTCAATGATTTTAGTTATTAGATATTTGAAAACAGTTAATTGTTTTAAAGCTAATATAAACAGTTTAAATTGTCATTAAAATACTGCGCATAATAAAGGGTAAAAGGAATTTTGGATGTTAACTTGACAATATTGCATTATGTTAGACTGTCTCGATTCCCAATGATACTGTTTCCTTTTAGCTGATATCAAGATATGCAGTTCTCCCTTTAGCTGACATTAAGGGTTATGGTCTCCCTTTAGCTGACATTAAGGGTTATGGTCTCCCTTTAACTGACATCAAGACCTACGGTTTCTCTCATTAGCTGACATAAAGAGTTGCGGTCTCTCTCTTTAGCTGGCAGCAAGAGTTAAGGTCTCCCTTTAGCTGACATTAAGGGTTAGGTCTCCTTTTAGCTGACATGAAGTGTTACAGTCTCCCTTTACCTGACATAAATATTTACGGTCTCTCGCTCTCTTTAGCTGACATCAAAAGTTACGCTCTCCCTTTACCTGACATCAAGTTTTACGATCTCTGTCTTTAGCTCACATCAAGGGATTTATGATCACTTTCTTTAGCTGGCAGCAAAAGCTAAGATCTCTCTTTAACTGACATCAAGACTTCTGGTCTCCCTTTAGCTGACACAAGGGTTACGGTCTACCCTTAGCTGACATAAAGATTTACGGCCTCTCTCTTTACCTAACATTGTGAGTTACAGTCTCCCTTTAGCTGACTTCAAGATTTACGTTTTCTCTGTTTAGCTGACATCAGGGGTTCCGGTTTCCCTTAAGCTGACATCAAGATTTATGGTCTCTCTCTCTCTCTCTCTCTCTCTCTCTCTCTCTCTCTCTCTATCTATCTATATATATATATATATATATATATATATATATATATATATATATATATATATAAACTGACGTCATGGGTTATGGTCTCCCTTTAGCTGACAGCAAAAGTTACAGTCTCCGTTTAGCTGAAATCAAGGGTTACGGTCTCCCTTTAACTGACATCAACACTTATGGTCTCCTTTTAGCTGGTCTCTCTTTAGGTGACTTCAAGATTTATGGTCTCTCTCTTTAGCTGACATCAAGAGTTACAGTCTACCTTTATCTGATATCAAGATTCTCTCTCTCTCTCTCTCTCTCTCTCTCTCTCTCTCTCTCTCTCTCTCTCTCTCTCTCTGACATCAGGGGTTACGGACTCCCTTTAGCTGACATCAAGAGTTAAAGCCTCCGTTTAGCTGACATCAAGGGTTACGGTCTCCCTTTAACTGACATAAGGTTCTATGGTTTTTCTCTTTAGCGGACATAAAGAGTTGTGGTCTCTATGTAGCCGTCATTAAATTTACAGTCTCTCTCTTTAGCTGTCAGCGTGAGTTGAGGCCTTTCTTTAGTTGACATCAAGATTCATGGTCTCCTTTAACTGACATCAAGGGTTATGGTCTTCCTTTAGGTAACATCAAGATTTACGCTCTCTCTTTCTTTACATGACATCAAGAGTTACGGTGTCTGAACCAACATCAAGATTTATGGTCTCCCTTTAGATGACATCAAAGGTTACGGTCTTCCTTTAGGTCACATCAGGATTTACGGTCTCTCTCTCTTTACCTGACATCAAGAATTATGGTCTTTGAGCCGACATCAAGATTTATGGTCTCCCTTTAGGGTTAGTATTCATTTTATCTGATTTCAAGATTTACGGTCTCTCTGTTTAGCTGACATCAAGAGTTACAGTCTCCCCTTAGCTGACATCAAGATTTACAGTCACTTTCTTTAGCTGACATAAAGAGCTACGGTCTCCTCAGCTGACATCAAGATTTACGGTCTCCCTTTAGCTAACATCAAGTTTTCTTGAATTTGTAAGCAATTGGGAGTATTTTCAGACCCAATAACCAACAATTCAGCAGATAAGTTCGAATGTAGGTTGTAACTAGTTCCGTGACTTGCTTTGTTTAATATCTAAGAATCTTGGAGGGACGTAACATTGATAGAAGTCGCTACTATGGTTTTTCAGCTGACGACAAAAGATTACGCACAACGTAAATATGATATATATATATATATATATATATATATATATATATATATATATATATGTGTGTGTGTGTGTGTGTGTGTGTATCTCTTTTTGTCTCGCTGAGCGGTATTGCAAAATGTATGACTATTGGTCTCTCCCTGGGGGCGAGAGAGTAGTCATACCTTGGTGAAAGGGGGCACCCCGAGAAGTACTTAGGAAAGGCGGAGGGAGTGGAAAGGATTGAATTTTTGTGTGCGTGTAGGTGCATATTTATCTAAACATTTATCTATCATTTTTGATGGGTCGTTCACAACAGTTTTGAGTATGGAGAAAAAGATACAAGCAATATTGATATACACATAAATAAAAAAAAAAAAAACCTTTCACCAAATAACTAAATAATACCCATTACCTGGAATGACCCTTTTTTATGGAATGGTTTTCCAGACCTATTTTAACACGAGCTTTTCTAGAATTACTTGTAATGTCTCTTCCAGGAAGGACTGCGTCCCAAACATGGCAGTAATCCCTAGAATAGATCGGCTTTGTCCGCTCTCCGACTATTGGTCGATATGGAAAACAAACTCACTTTTATCAAAGTTAAGAAAAATCATAAAAAAAGAGATTAGGAAATACTGTTCCAGATTATTACAATATTACATTAGATAAAAACACATAAACTACTTATTATACATTTACTAGTGTACGCAACCCGTCAAAAATGACCATTAAATATTGAGATAGATATGCATACACACATTCTACCCTTCCCACCTCCTCCCCCCTTTTCTAACTACAACACGGAAGTTTCAGCAATTAATAGGAAATTGTGGTTTCCGAGTGTCGGCCCACCTCTTGGAGCAACCCTTCTCACCAGGGTATCACTACCCCCTTCCCCTACCTCAGCGTAACAGGAAAGATATATATATATATATATATATATATATATATATATATATATATATATGTATATATGTGTATATATATATGTATATATATATATGTATATATATATGTATATATATATATGTATATATATGTGTATATATATATGTACATATATATATATATATATATATATATATATATGTGTACATATATATATATATATATATATATATATGTATATATATACAGTATATGTATATATATATATATACATACTATATATATATATACATATATATATATCTATATATATATATATATATGTATGTATATGTATATATATGTATATATATATATATATATATATATATATATATATATATATATATATATATATATATATATATACTGTATATCCAGACACTTGCTCTTTATTATGTAAGGAAGATGCTTAATCATATCTTTCAACAAGTAAAACAATTAACTGAATTAAACTTTCTTATTCAGCAAAAATGGATAAAAGAAACAAAGACAGAAATATTCCGGTTGGCGCCTCGCTATTTAGATGATGCCGAAATGTAGGGAATCTCTTAAGCTACTTGACTTTTCTCGTCTTTTCTAACCGGAGACTCTTTTCGGGGGAAAAGGTCCAGTTACTGGAAGATAGATGGTGCCTGTGGCCTCAAGGGATTAGCTTTTTCTTATACAAGGATATTTCTTTTCCGCCACTATACTAAGTACCATTTCTCTCTCTCTCTCTCTCTCTCTCTCTCTCTCTCTCTCTCTCTCTCTCTCTCTCTCTCTCTCTCTCATATTTATATGTAATATATATGTGTATATATATATATATATATATATATATGAATATAAATATATATATATATATATATATATATATATATATATATATATATATATATATATATACTGTATCCCTTCCTGAGTGGAGATATTTTAACGTGGTGAAAGGGTTCATGAATTGCTATTATTAGTAAAGCTGTACTAGTTAGGGACAAATTTACTAGGTTGGTTTGCAGTGAGGGGTCAAACTAAATTTTCACACTATTACCCATCCGCAGTGGCCAACGTGGAGATTAAAACTAGCCAAACCCCAGGCATGAATAAGGACTTGTATGATGCATTTGTCGTGCAGTGGACCTGAAATGGCTGCATTTTTATTGTTGTATTATACTTCCTATTTTTTCATATATTCTGAATATGCTTATCACCAGAAGACTTGAATTTAGGAGGAAAGTAAATGAAGAGGCCGTTTCCTTCCTCGGTACAATGCGAAACCACGCACTCGTTTAAACTGATCTGAATCTGTTGTGGCTGTTAAATACAAATCTCTGTCGAATTCAGATATATCTTGCTAGGACTGGAGTAGGTTTGCTCTCTCCAGCATGAAAGTGCTCTAGCATTTAGGCTACGTTTCCACTAGGCTGCAAAACGTTGCTTCTGTTTTTCGCAGCCTCTGCCCGTGCTGTTCCCACTAGGCTGCAAAACGTTGCTTCTGTTTTTCGCAGCCTCTGCCCGTGCTGTTCCCACTAGGCTGCAAAACGCTGCTTCTGTTTTTCGCAGCCTCTGCCCGTGCTGTTCCCACTAGGCTGCAAAACGCAGCTTCTGTTTTTCGCAGCCTCTGCCCGTGCTGTTCCCACTAGGCTGCAAAACGCTGCTTCTGTTTTTCGCAGCCTCTGCCCGTGCTGTTCCCACTAGGCTGCAAAACGCAGCTTCTGTTTTTCGCAGCCTCTGCCCGTGCTGTTCCCACTAGGCTGCAAAACGCAGCTTCTGTTTTTCGCAGCCTCTGCCCGTGCTGTTCCCACTAGGCTGCAAAACGCTGCTTCTGTTTTTCGCAGCCTCTGCCCGTGCTGTTCCCACTAGGCTGCAAAACGCAGCTTCTGTTTTTCGCAGCCTCTGCCCGTGCTGTTCCCACTAGGCTGCAAAACGCAGCTTCTGTTTTTCGCAGCCTCTGCCCGTGCTGTTCCCACTAGGCTGCAAAACGCTGCTTCTGTTTTTCGCAGCCTCTGCCCGTGCTGTTCCCACTAGGCTGCAAAACGCTGCTTCTGTTTTTCGCAGCCTCTGCCCGTGCTGTTCCCACTAGGCTGCAAAACGCTGCTTCTGTTTTTCGCAGCCTCTGCCCGTGCTGTTCCCACTAGGCTGCAAAACGCAGCTTCTGTTTTTCGCAGCCTCTGCCCGTGCTGTTCCCACTAGGCTGCAAAACGCTGCTTCTGTTTTTCGCAGCCTCTGCCCGTGCTGTTCCCACTAGGCTGCAAAACGCTGCTTCTGTTTTTCGCAGCCTCTGCCCGTGCTGTTCCCACTAGGCTGCAAAACGCTGCTTCTGTTTTTCGC
>NC_090746.1:61867932-61890432 GCF_036898095.1 Palaemon carinicauda | reverse complement strand
GATGGATCAAGAGCACTACACAAGACGGGGGACAGACAGCATGATTACCAGTATTCTTTTGGTAACTGCTGCCTATATCATCGAGAAGTATTTGACAAGAAGACCTGAAGAAGCAAGAAGAAGCAAGAAGAAGGCCTAGAAAAACGACGTGGTACTGAGAATGGCTGACGAGGAGATCCATACATGCAAAGTACAAGTTCCTGTACGTCAAGGTTCTTAGTTATCATTAGATATAAAAGTGAATAAGGTTTTCACAGAAACACTTGCGTAAGTTCTTAAGCCATATAGTATGTGAAAATAATCAAAATAAACGTAATACACTGGAGGAGCTGTGAACAGTGGCGGGCTACGGGAAAGACTGGTTGCAATAATACCAGATAAATAAAATATGATATGCATGCTACATGAGATGATATAAATGCTACATAGTATTCCCTATGCTCCAATAAACAAGAATACTTGCGTACATACATGTATTCCTAACACAACATTTATGCTAATTGTGTATTAGCAATAAAGGTACATATACCAAGGATAATCATATATACATGTAAATAATTATAATGAATATCCATCACCTCCCCCTCCCCTTTGCGTTCAATGAGCTATATGAACAGGTATGGCGTCTAGGTGAACGCCGATACTCAGCTGGGGTGCCACTTTGCTGTTGTTGACCAATATCAGGGACAAAATCCCTCTTCTTTGGAGATTGCTGTGTCTCGTCAGGGAAATATGAAGGAGAATCAGGTACAGGGCATAAGAAACGGCGGTTACGCCATAATATTCTTCCTGAGGGTAACTTCACATGGTAGTCTCGTGACCTACCAATGCCCATAATAATGCCAGTCTTATCCCATTGCTTAGAGATTGGGTCTTGGATACAGACATTATAATTGAGCTTGAGTGGTTCCAAAGGGTGTGCATGGCTGTCATACCTTATTTTGGCGTCTCCTGTACGTGATGCTACACGAAGGTCATATTCATTTGCTTTATCTTGCCACTCCTGCTTGAATGATGATGCATGGGCTGGGATGCATGATCGAAGGGCTTGGCCATATAATATCTGTGCTGGAGAAAGGCCAGCATAGTTAGGAGTATTCCGTATTTCCAACAATCCTTTGTCAAAATCCTTGGTGTCGATGTTCCCAGAAGGTGCTACTTTTAGGATATAATGTTTGACCTTCTTCCCTGCTGCCTCGGTATGGCCATTACTTTGGGGATAGTGAGGTGTGGATATCACATATTGAACACCCCATCGGGTTAGGAAATTCTTGAATTCTGAGCTGGTGAACTAAGGTCCACCATCTGTCCTCACCCTTACTGGAACACCTAAGTCTCGGAAGATGTGGCTGAAGTGTCGTGTTGTTACTTCCGCTGTAGTATTGGTACCAAATTTTACAACTAAAGGCCATCCAGATAGTTTGTCTACATAGACCAGGAAAGATTTCCCAGCAACACTGAAGAAATCAGCCGATACTGATTCGAAGGGGCGAGAGGGGTTCTCGTTGCATAATAGTGTTCCTGCTGTTGGCTTGGCTGCAGTATTTGACATGGCTCGCAGGCATGGACAGTATTTGCTATATCTGAATTAATGCATGGCCAATATACAGTCTGTTTAGCCCGACGCTTAGTCGCCTCCACTCCACAATGGCTGTCATGAAGGCATCTTAAAATACTGCATCGCATAGCTAAGGGAATTACTATTCGGCTACCATACAGGACAAGGTTGTCATCGGTATGTAAATCTTCCCTTATTTTCCAATAGGGTAGTAGGTCATTGTGGAGATTGTAGCGGTGACTGGGGAATCCGTTGGCAACGTTCTGGAGGAGTCTTGTGTACGAGGGGTCCTCACGTGCTGCGGTGCGAATCTCTTCCAAGATAAGATCTTGTGTATCTGATTTCTTCACATGTGAAATTGCATCCACAGTCTTGGCTACTACACTCCTGAGGGAAAGATGGGTTTCACTATTTAACATATCATCTTCAGATGTTGGGTGGCTCACAGGGGAGGGTGGAAGGGCATCAGGGATGCAATGTTCCATGCCTTTTCACCCTACTGCAGTGAAGATATAGGGTGAAACTTTCTCTTTCAGACGCTGAATACGTGCGTTTTCTATTGCATCCAATGTATATGTATTCAAGATGGGTATCAGGGGTCTATGGTCAGTCACCAATGTGAAATGGGGCAATCCAATTAAGTAATGGCGACATTTATTCATAGCCCAAACTGAAGCTAAATGTTCTAACTCAATGGTGGCCCACCTAGTTTATGCATCAGCCAAAAATCTCGAACCACACTGGACCATGTGGAAACGGCCTTCTCCATGGTCTTGTAGAAGTGCATATCCTAAACCATATAAACGAGAAGCATCCGTTTGTAGTATGGTGGGCCACGTGGGTCAAAATGAGCTAGCACAGGTGGCTGAGAGAGAGCCTTTTTATCACTGGCAAAGGCGGCATCATGATCAGCTGTCCATGTGAAGGATCTCATAGGGCTCATTAGCAGCCGAAGCGGATCTGCAGCAGCTGGAAGATCGGGTGAAAAATCTGTTAATTGGTTAGTAAATCCCATGAATGACCTTAAATCTGTCAGATTTGCTGGCTTTGGGAACTCTGATATAGCTCGAACTTTCTCCTCGTCGGCTGCAAATCCATTTTCAGATAATGTATACCCACAAAAAGATACAGTGGGACTAGCAATAACAAACTTTTCTGCATTTAAAGTAATACCGTGAGTCCTACAGCGAGACAAAATTTTGTTGAGCCTGCATAAGTGAGAATATTAATTCTTATCATGTACAAGGATATTATCCACAACCTTGACACAATGTTGGATGCCCTGAAGAGCTATATCTCCTCTCCTGCAATAGGCATCTCCTGAAGCGCTGAATCCCATGGGTGAACGACGATAGCGATACTGACCATAGGGCCTGATGAATGTTGTAAGGGCTTGGTCTTTCTCTGCTAATGGGATCTGCCACTACCCACACAATGCATCCATGGTGGAGAAATACCTTGAATTAGGATCAATACTCCTGATTGCACTAAATGGTGATGGTGAAGGATGTGTAGGCCTTAAAACCTGTGAATTTATCTTGCTTGAATCTGTGGTGACACGAACACCACCAGTAGGTTTGGCCACAACCACTAAGGGGGTGACACCATGGGGATGGCTGATCCCCAGCAGGTTCAATGATACCTTGTGCTACCATTGCCTCCAACTCAGTCTTGACGTCCTTTTGAAAGGCTAGTGTATAAGACGTGGAGCGTAGATAGCAAAGAGTTTCACATCCTCTTTTAGGTGAATACGCATAGGTGGTCCAGTCATTGGCTTAAGTTGTGCCCCTTGATGAAACTGCTCCTTTGTCATTAGCACATCGCTATATTCCTTTAGAAAGTATTGCCTGGCTTCCTCAGGTGAGGATGTGGCTGGAGGTGGAGGAACGGACATTTGTTCACATGTATTAACTTGGCTGACTGGGACCTGACTGGTTCCTGCTGAAGTCCTGCTAAGTTTCCTTACCTGCATTTGACATGGGAAGTCCCAGGGAATGATCCTTAGGTGTCGGAGGGCATCATACCACAGTAATGGTGTTGAGAGAGAACTAAGAATATCAATATACCCCTTGTATGAGATATCCCCATAAGTTATGATGGCCTCTATTGATCCCAAGACTTTACCTTCCATGTGTGATCCATCGGCATTGGAAAACTGCAACTCAGGGGGCGGAGACAATTCCTTGACATTAATGCCCAATGCTCGTAATTGTTGCACTCCAAAAACAGTGGTATCTGCACCAGTATCAGAGATAACATTGATCTTCCCTGATTTACTGCCATATGCGACACGTCAATTGATAGGTGGTAAGGGACAACTTAGGGGACATAAAGCAATTAAACGTATGGCTGGGGAAGATACCTTGACGGTGTTCAATTTGGTTTCCTTTAAATCTTTCGACTTCCTTGGTCCCTTTGACTTTTTCTGTACACAAAAAAAACATCATAGTGGCAAAATTTATGGCAAATTCGGCACTCCTTAGCCAATGCTGGACATGCGGCAGTATATGGGAAATGGCCAGTTTTAGCACAGTTCCTGCACTTGTGAGATACTGCCTTACATGTGCTCCTGCTGATGGTTTTTCTTAGATTGCTCCGGCCTTTTTTAACTTCTTGTAGTTTGACATGGCACACACTGAAGTCTGTGGAGCTTTAAGCTCCGTCATTGTCTTCTTTGCAGCCTCAAAAGCCCTGCAAGTCAGCTTCACTTCCTCAAGTGTTACAGTTGTTGGCATGCTAATGAGCTTCTTGGTGAGTTCTTCATTCCTTATGCCAACCAAAATAGCATTTTTCATTTGGGCCTCCACACTGTTAACGCCTTTACATAAATCAACCTCCTCTGAGTGCTGTTGTAAACGAATGAAAAAATCTGTTAATGACTCGCCTCCTGCTTGCTTGCATTGAGTAAAAACTAACCCTGACCCTTTATATAAGTTTCGATATGAGCTAACACATCGTCCTAAAGCATTATTGAGTCTGGTGGAATACCCAAATTATGTTCTAACAAGCATCTCATCTCAACACTGAGACATGCCCTTAGCTGTATCAACTGCTTAGGTTGAGGTAGATTATCCAAATATACCATAACAGCATAATCCTTCCATCTCTGCTTCCATTCTGTGTATTGCCTATAAATAACATCATGAATTAATGGTGGAGGCAAATTTACTGTCACTTTAGGTGTTTGCACAGCTGAATTAGGCACTTGAAGAACACTTACAGACGATGGTGCTGGGGTAGGGGGCCCTATACCACTTGCTTGGGGTAGGGTGTGCCTGGGACCAGTCATAGCTTCAATTAATGCATTGAATTCTTCCTGATGTCTAACATTGTCTTCTTTTCTTCTTTCTTCATCCTGTTTTCTTCTTTCTTCATCTTTTTTATCCATGTATTCAAATATTTTGCTGATAAAATCCATGGTCGAAGGGGTTGATGAAGGAGAAGTCGATCTTGAATGCGTTGGAGATGATGTCATGTCAGTTGGGGTTGGGGATGATGGGGGAGAAACCTCAGAAGTCTTTGGTCTCCTTCCTTTATCGTGTTTTGGTGGCATAAATAGAAAAATCTCACGAAATCCAAGAGAAAATATCACTCAATGCCGTCAGTGGTAACGTCACAATGAAGTCACAAACGGTAGCCAATTACCGAGTACAATATCTCGAGGCAACGGCACCAGAGCTATGCTGTATCTGATAACACTGTGACTGCCGTGGCTGTCGCGTGCACAGCGAGAGCCATTAGTCTCCCCTCGAATGCAACTGAGTATGAATGTGACGCTCTTGTTCCGGCCTATGCAGATGGCCGACGTACATTAGCCCTAATCTCAGATTGCTAGAATAACCACAGCCGTATATTGAGTCACTGTCATCACAACACAAAGTCACTGCCAGTGTATACATCCAAATGAAGTTCTGGTTCACAACTGCTAACTAACTTGGTTACGATGAACACAAACCCTCTTCTTGCATTGACCTTGCCGGTTGGAGAAGTTCGCTAAATGATCGAAATTCATTTATGGCAAATCAATCACTGCGCCATCTTAGTTATCATTAGATATAAAAGTAAATAAGGTTTTTACAGAAACACTTGCGTAAGATCTTAAGCCATATAATGTGTGAAAATAATAAAAATAAACGTAATACACTGGAGGAGCTGTGAACAGTGGCGGGCTATGGGAAAGACTGGTTGCAATAATACCAGATAAATAAAATATGATATGCATGCCACATGAGATTATATAAATGCTACATAGTATTCCCTATGCTCCAATAAACAAGAATACTTGCATACATGTATTCCTAACACATCATGTATGCTAAATGTGTATTAGCAATAAAGGTACATATAACAATGATAATCATATATACATGTAAATAATTATAATGATAATCCATCAAAGGTAGGTACTGAAGGAGGTGCTGGTGATGGAGGACCCTGGATCAAGCGTAACCTTCATCATACCATCGAGCGGAACCGATTGGGATTTCTTGAGGACAACACTGCTGAATGATGACACTACAATCCACTTCCACATAATAGCAGATGATGCCTTCGCTTTCAAGACAACACTAATATAAAACCATATTCCACACATCCCAGGTTCACCAAGAGAAGATCTACAGCTATAGGTTGTCTCACGCTCGTCGTTTGGTGGAGAATGCATTCGGTATCCTTCAAATGAGAATGCGATTCTTTGGCACCACCATACAACAAGGAACCTAAAGTAGTGCAGCTGCTCACCTTGTGTAGATGTGTTTTGCACAATCTCATACTCGACCACTATCCCTTTGCTCCCACTGACGTTGAAGATGCTCATTATTATTATTATTATTATTACTATCCAAGCTACAACCCTAGTTGGAAAAGCTAGATGCTATAAGCCCAGCCCAGGTCTCAACAGGGAAAAATAGCCCAGTGAGGAAAGGAAATAAGGAAAAAAATAAATGAAGAGAACAAATTAACAATAAATCAATCTAAAATAAGTAACAACGTCAAAACAGACATGTCATATATAAACTATTAACAACATCAAAAACAAATATGTCATAAATAAACTATAAAAAGACTCATGTCCGCCTGGTCAACAAAAAAGCATTTGCTCCAACTTTGAACTTTTGAAGTTCTACTGATTCAACCACCCGATTAAGAAGATCATTCCACAACTTGGTAACTTGCTGGAATAAAACCTCTAGGGTACTGCGTAGTATTGAGCCTCATGATGGAGAAGGCCTGGCTATTAGAATTAACTGCCTGCCTAGTATTACGAACAGGATAGAATTGTCCAGGGAGATCTGAATGTAAAGGATGGTCAGAGTTATGAAAAATCTTATGCAACATGCATAATGAACTAATTAAACGACGGTGCCAGAGATTAATATCTAGATCAGGAATAAGAAATTTAATAGACCGTAAGTTTCTGTCCAACAAATTGAGATGAGAATCAGCAGCTGAAGACCAGACAGGAGAACAATACTCAAAACAAGGTAGAATGAAAGAATTAAAACATTTCTTCAGAATAGATTGATCACCGAAAATCTTGAAAGACTTTCTCAATAAGCCAATTTTTTGTGCAATTGAAGAAGACACAGACCTTATATGTTTCTCAAAAGTAAATTTACTGTCGAGAATCACACCTAAAATTTTGAAAGAGTCATACATATTTAAAGAAACATTATCAATACTGAGATCCGGATGTTGAGGAGCCACCGTCCTTGACCTACTTACAATCATACTTTGAGTTTTGTTAGGATTCAACTTCATACCCCATAATTTGCACCATGCACTAATTCTAGCTAAATCTCTATTAAGGGATTCACCAACCCTAGATCTACATTCAGGGGATGGAATTGATGCAAAGAGAGTAGCATCATCTGCATATGCAACAAGCTTGTTTTCTAGGCCAAACCACATGTCATGTGTATATAGTATGAAAAGTAATGGGCCAAGAACACTACCCTGTGGAACACCGGATATCACATTCCTATAATCACTATGGTGCCCATCAACAACAACTCTTTGAGATCTATTACTTAAAAAATCAATAATAATGCTAAGAAACGACCCACCCACTCCCAACTGTTTCAGTTTGAAAACAAGGGCCTCATGATTAACACGGTCAAAGGCAGCACTAAAATCAAGGCCAATCATACGAACTTCCCGACCACAATCAAGGGATTTCTGTACAGCATTGGAGATTGTAAGAAGGGCATCACATGCTCCAAGGCCTTTACGAAAACCAAATTGCAAACTAGGGAGTAGATGATTACCTTCAGCAAACCTATTAAGACGTTTTGCCAGAAGACGTTCAAAAACTTTAGATAATATGGGAGTTATGGAAATTGGGCGGTAATCAGTGGGACTTGAGCTACCACAAACACATTTACATAGAGGAGTAACATTACCAATTCTCCAACTAGTGCTAAAAGCTCCTCTTCTTGCTAACTTGCGCAAAATAACAGATAATTTTGGAGCTAAAAAATCTGCTGTCTTTATAAAAAACAAAGGAAAAATACCATTTGGGTCTACACCTCCATAAGCATCAAGGTCCACCAACAGAGCTTTAATCTCACGAGATCGAAAAGCTAAACTAGTTAGTTTAGCCTCAGGAAAACAGGAATGAGGAAGTTTAAGTTTTTCATTACTCTGTTTGCTGTCAAAAACATCAGCCAAAAGGGTTGCCTTTTCCTTTGGACAGTGAGTGACTGAGCCATCTGGTTTAAGTAAAGGAGGAACTGTTGCATCTACACCAAAGAGTGCAGATTTAAGGGTAGACCACCATTTATGTTCCTGAGTTGTACCAGAAAGTGTTTCTTTTATGGTTAAATTGTACTCCTTTTCAGTTGAGGCATAAACTCTCTGAGCAAAAGCTCGAAGCTGAGTATAGTTGTTCCAGGTCAAATCTGATCTGTTACCCTTCCAAAGATGATAGGCCTCCTGTTTCTCCAAATAAGCACGTCTACAATCATCATTGAACCACGGTTTGTCCTTCACTCGGTACCTTAGCACACGAGAAGGGATACGCCTATCAATTATGTTAACTAGATTCTCATTCAAAGGGACAACAGGATCTACACTATTATATAATTGTGACCAATTCAAGCACAAAAGATCATGTAAAATCCCATTCCAGTCTGCTTGGGATTTCATATAAATTGTACAAGAGTATGATATATCAGGGACAGGCTGCTCAGTCTTCACTACTAATGAAATCAAGGCATGATCAGATGTCCCGACTGGAGAACCAACCTTACTAGTTATAACGCCAGGGGAGTCAGTGTATACGAGGTCCAAGCAATTACCAGACCTGTGAGTAGCTTCATTTATGATTTGCTCACAGCCTGATTCAGAGGCAAAGTCTAAAGCTCTTAAGCCATGGCGATCGGTAGGAGAGATAGAACTTAACCACTCCCTATGGTGAGCATTAAAATCACCAACAAAGACAAAAGAAGCCTTTCTATCATCTTCTTGTATCTTAGCCATAATGGTAAGAAGACAATCGAAGATAGAATCATCTAAGTCTGGATTCCGGTAGATCGAACACAAATAATAGTTGTTTTACCTGCCACAAACTTTTATTACCTGAGTCTCATGACATCCACATTGATAGCAGGACTTATGAGAAGCAGGGTACTCGGTCCTAATATACACCGCCATTCCCCTGGCCCTAGGGATGGCATCACGTTTCAACATTATTGGCTTCTTAAAGCCAGTTATAAGGAGCTCAGATGAGTGCCTCATATTAGTAACCAAAGTTTCTGAGCGCAAAAGAATATCATACTGTCTGGACGCAACTGTAATGTCTTGGATATTTGCATGAAGACCACGAATATTGCAATACAGAAGACGACATTGACGAAATCTAGGACGTACTGGTCCCGGATTTCGCTCAATGTCTCCAGACAGCATGAGAATTAATAGAAATAAAAAAAGAGACATCATACTTAAAAACTAGATTAACAAGAATTATAACAAAAACAATACGTACAGAATTATAAACAAAGTGATTGATGATACCCATAGACTATAGTAAAAAGTCGGAAAAACTGGTCAACATGGAGGAGCCGATACACCATGCAAGGCTAAATACCCTCCAGGATAGCCACTTCAACTGAAGGGAGGACAGTAAGGATGGTTTTGAGAAGAAAAATAATCAGAAAAAGGAAAAGACAACCTCTTGATAAACCACCAGGCATCCACGGCCCTTCTATTAAGCCTGCCCAACACACTATTTCAAAAAAAACAAGAGGAAGAAAAAAAATAAGATAGAATAGTGTGCCTGAGTGTACCCTCAAGCAAGAGAACTCCAACCCAAGACAGTGGAAGACCATGGTACAGAGGCTATGGCACTGCCCAAGACTAGAGAACAGTGGTTTAATTTTGGAGTGTCCTCCTAGAAGAGCTGCTTACCACAGCTAAAGAGTCTCTTCTACCCTTACCAAGAGGAAAGTACACTGAACAAGTTGCAGTACAGTAATTAACCCCTTGGGTGAAGAAGTGTTAAGTATCTCATTGTTGCCAGGTGTATGAGGAAAGACGAGAATATGTAAAGAATAGGCCAAACTATTCTGTGTAAGTGTAGGCGAAGAAAAAATAAGCCGTGACCAGAGAGAGGGATCCAATGCATTACTGTCTGGCCAGTCAAAGGATCCAATACCTCTCTAGTGGTAGTATCTCAACGGGCGGCTGGTGCCCTGGCCAACCTACTACCTTTAATATGAAGCTTGGAGGGAGGAGCTGAATCTCATGGAACAACTCATGCGTCAAAAGTGATCAAACTACGCAAGAAAATCAAAGGCTGCCCGAGATTATTTGGCTGACAACTACACTTCAGAAGTAGGAGCAATACCCTGGAAAGAGAGACTTGTCTATCCCAGAGGACAACCAACACAAGTATAGATGCCTGAAATCTATATAAAATAAAAATGTTTGCCTCACCAAAAATATGTTCTTTTCATGAATAAAAATGTCCTAAATCAAAATTTTATATAATTGTATATTTCAACTTTGTGCTTTTCGCTGTATACTATAAGTTTTTACTTTTCTTTGTATATTTCCATTCACTGATTTTCATTGACTTAGTAAGATATGTTTTGTTAATAATATCTGTGTTTTCAAGTCTTTCATTTGATATTTCAAATTAAGATTTCTTACTATATGTTTGTGAAGCTCTTTATTAATAATTATTTATATAATTTAACTTTGCACTTTTCATCGTACATTTCAACTTTGGGCTTTTCATTGTACTGTATATCTTGAGTTTTTTCTTTTCATTGTATAGTTCAATTTACTGCTTTTCATTGTATTAGCAAGATATGTTTTGTTAAAGTTCATGTGTTTTCAAGTCTTTCATTTGTCATTTCAAACTAAGATTTCTTATTATATGTTTGTTGAGCTATTTATTAATCATTCCTTATATAATTAAATTTTTTACTTTTCATTGTATATTTCAATTTACTGCTTTTTATTGAATTAGCAAGATATGTTTTGTTGATAAAGTCCATGTGTTCTCAAGTCTTTCTCTTTCATTACTTATATTTTCAATGCTCCTGTCATTTTCAAAATATAGTTTCTTCACCATTTACATGTATATATATATACACATATAAAAACAGTATGTATGTATGTATATATATATATATATATATATATATATATATATATATATATATATATATATATGTATATATATACATAAAAATATAAGGGAATATAATAGGGTATGCTTGACCAAAAATTTTGTTATTTAGGAAAACATACAACTTACATTACAGTATATTTACGATATACATTTTAGACATGTTCAATCGTAGTCGCTGTTTTCCTTTGACCCACTCTGTTGGGTGCCTAGGTTGGGGGATGTGGCCATCAGACCCATAGCAGCAGACACAAGGTTGGGGATCGAGATAGTGGGGGATGACATAGAGGGCAATATATACAACGTGGCAGAGAAGCGGGAAACAGGAGTACTTGATGAGTTAGTGAAGACAGGTGCTGGAGATGGGTAGTTATAAGATGGCGTTGCAATCCATGGCATCCAAACTTGTGGCTGCTGTGGTGGGATTGGCTGCTGCTGCTGCAGGATTTAGAATATTGGTTGCTGTTGCTGGTATGGTTGTTGGACGAACTGTTGTTGCTGGTACTGTATGGGCTGGTAGGGTTGGAGGAGGTTGTGGTGTCCCTGTCAGAGAATTGAGGATTAGCCTGAGGTTGGTGATGGAAGAAGTCCTTTCAGGCGGTTCCTCCTGGGCTGAGACCATCTCCAGGATCTTCCCGAATAGCACCGTGAAATTCATGGGGGATACTTTTCTCAGTTGTGAGTACAGGTACGTTGAGAAGTCCTGGATTTCGGCCTCAGGTCCTTCAGCCTCCTTCTTTTGCTTCAGGATATTGGCTTTGTGCAGGAGCTCCCTGATGGCATGTCCAGACACCGTCTGCTCATCTGTTGTGGCGGAGGCTACTTTATCTGCTGGCTTCCTCTTCTTCTTCAGGATTCTCCTCCTGACAGTTGATGCAGCTGGCAAACCAGACATATCACTGGAGGATTCGTCAACATTCATGTCTGAAGTGACCCTTTGCGAGATAGGAGAGAACCTGTCGCTCGATAGTGTGTTCTCATGGGCTATGTGACCCCCGAGGAATTCCCAGGTTGTCATGACTTCTTCCTCTCATGCTGTCCTCCATGCTGGGGCACCGCTGTTGCTCCCCTTCTTTTCTATTTTCCTGAAATCTGCCTTTTTCTTCTCAAACAATTTCCTCACTTGTAGGAAAGTACAGTCGGGTAAGGTTTCTGCAAGCTCTGTCTACAGGGTCTCTTTCAGTCTTGGGTTACACTACTGCTTGCCCCGCTTGTTGTAGAGAGGTGGATTCAGCTTCACAAACTCGGCAGTCTCAGAAACTTGGGCATTTATGAAGGTGTAGTCCGGTATGTCCCTCATGCTGGGCTAATACCTCTTCTTTTGTGGTTGCTGTAGTCCACTAGGTCCTATTACAGGTTCTTCTTCGACAACAGGATCGTCAGCAGACTCCCCCTCCACCACCATTGGAAGAGAGAGCATCTCTGGTTCCTGGGGCTTGGGCTGCTGAGGCTCCCTGGACTGCTTGGTGGTCTGGCGATGCATTATAGAGGTTATAGTAGTATTTTGGCATGTGCGTGAAGATGAATGATTGATGCTGGGCCTAGTGGCCTTTTATATGCCACCCAAGCACTGGTATCAACCAATCAGAACTTGTTATTCAACCCGACCCAGGCTCCAACCAATCAGCATTCAAAACACGACTCCTCTTGGACAAATTTACAACCAGCTTGGCAGACATCATAACCTGTGTTAGATCTCGCAAGAAGTTGCACGGTATTGTTCCGTGCGTGAGGTGGCATGAAATGGCACGAACCCGTGATATATCGTACAAGGCAAGTGTACTATGTAAGTGGCGTGAGGTCATCACCTTGCACCATGCAACGACAGAATTTAAAACTGTTTTAAAAATATACATGTTTCTTGCAAGGTCTTGTCGAGCTGGCGCAATGTGTGATATTCTTTCTTGCGAAGTGGCATGACCCCACGTCGCAACACACTGCAACAAAAAAGTGAGTAGGTGTCAACTTACCTTTACAATCTCTAATATTGTTCAGAAATTTCTGGATTGTTGTATGGAAGTTTGACAGTGTTAATCATGAGGCCCGTGTTTACAAAGTCAAAACAGTGGGTGGATCTTTTCTTAGTCATAGATTGCAAATAATTGTTGATGGCCACTATAGTGAGTATAGGAATGTGATATATGGTGTTCCTCAGAGTAGTGTTCTTGGCTCATTACTTTTCATACTCTACACATATGACCTGTGGTTTGGCATTGAAAACAAGATTGTTGCCTGTGCAGATGATGCTACTATCTTTGCATCAATTCCATCTAATGAATGTAGATCTGGGGTTCCTGAATACCTTAATAGAGCTTTAGCTAAAATTAGTGCATGTTGCAAATTATGGGGCATGAAGTTAAATCCTAACAAAACTCAAAGTATGATTGTAAACAGGTCGAGGACAGTGGCTCCTCAACATCCGGATCTCAGCATTGATATTTCTCTTTAACTTTGTTTGAATCTTAGGATTTAAGGTGTGATTCTTGATAGCAAATTTACTTTTGAGAAACATATTAAGTCTGTCAATTGTTTAATTGCACAAAGAATTTGCTTATTTAGAAAGTCCCTTAAGATTTTTGGTGATCCATTATTCTTAAGAAGTGTTTTGATACTTTAATTCTGTCTTGTTTTGAGCTGCTGACACTTATCTTAATTTGTTGGGCAAGAACTTACGGATAGGCTTTTGTATGTCCTAAAATTCAAGAGGAAAATTTTTGGACATGGAATTTCTTATAAAAAATTAGGGAAGGGTGTTAGAAACTGTTTCAAGGTACCATGCCAGTCAATCGATTAGTTTAAAAGATATCAGCAATAAACCTTTGGTCCAGCAGGCTAAAGTACATAGTAGGTATGCAGTTAATTCTAATAGTCATGCCTTCTCCATCACAAGGCTCAATACGACACAACATTTTAGAAGTTTTATTCCAGCTGTGACAAGTTGTGGAATGATGTTCCTATTCCGATTGTTCAACTGGTGGAACTTCAAAAGTTCAAACTTGCAGCAAATGTTTTTATGTTGAACAGGCTGACATAAGTCTCTTTTTATAGTTCATATATGAAAGATCTGTTTCAATGTTATTACTGTTCTTAGACTTTTTTTTCATTACTTTTCTTTTAGTGTATTTATTTTCTTATTTCCTTTTTTCAATTGGCTATTTTTTCCCTGTTAGAGTCCTTGGTGTTATAGCATCCCTTTTTTCCAACTAGGGTTCTACCTTACCTAGTGATAATAATGATAATATTCAGTTTATTAAGCTTTAACTTTTTCTAGTCAAAAGAAAGATTATCTCCCCGACCCGATTTGTGTAGGATTATAGAGAAGTGAATTCTTTAGGCCAATTAAGCTTTTAGACAAATATTTTAGATCATCTTAATTTGGCCCAATTGACTTGGATGTTAACCGCTACAGTTTCTATTATAGTTTTTTCACACTACAGAAGTCTTTATTTCGGCAGAGCTGTTTAAGGTCTCCAAATTAGTTTATTTTCAACTTTTGTTTCGAAACCATTTAAGAATTTTAGTTAGTATCCCTCCAAATGTTTATCTTATAAGATAATAAGATAGGTAGTTACACCTTCGCCAAGTATATTTGAAATTACCTCATTTTCATCATGATTTTAGTACTTTTTGTACTAAATATATTAATGTAGTTACACTTAGATATTTCAGAAAACTTGTTTAGTTTAGTTAGAAAGCTCACCGGTGTCCTCCAAGCTGCAATTTTTTTTTTAGAAATAATCACTAAACCAAGTTATTTTTATTTATCACTTACTGTACCAAATTATTTTTTTATCTAGTAGTTTTTTGTGGATGGAACTTTTAAAAAGCTGACATTTTGTTTTCATATAAAGTAACTTCTGCATACTTATAAACCGAAATAAAAGTAAATATTCATGATAATTATTGTTTTTGATCTAACCATGATTTTGACCAAGGGTATTAATGTGTAAAGATAATTTGCAAATCTGCATTTGTAGAGTACATAATTTGAAAATCGCATATTCGTAGTCTCGGGGTTTAAAATGGAAGTTAGCATATCTGCATTATCAAAATATAAAATTATCAATAATTTGAAGGTTATATTTTCTTGTCATAGGTAATAAAGTAATTCCGTTATAAAATGAAGATTTGATTATCTACAAAAACTGTTTTTATAATTTTCCTGTTAGTGTTCATATATATAACATCCCACCTGGGTGGTGCAATTATTTCAATCTAATCTAATAATAGTACATCATTACGGGTAATGACATTTAAGCATGTAATTATAGAAGGTTACAATGATAAAATTAAGAGTTACGGGGAAAGCATTTATCAACTGCAGAAGCTTATCCATGTATTAAAGAAATTTTTTTTCAATTGGATTTTATAAAATATTTTAATATGGAGATACAGAAAAATATTGAATACAAATATCAATCATAAATAAGATTTCAGAAATCAATATCTAGGGACAATTAATCAGTTTACAGATTATTCTGTGGGCGACTGTCTGGGTCTTAAGATTCGATTCAGTTACATTCTGTAGGTAGAAAGTAATGGGCAGATTGGAATCCTGCTGTCACTATGCATAATTCATACCCATACCCCTGTCCTGAGAGACTTTCCCAGAGAAGGTCTGTTGAATACTTACAAATTCAACCACTGTCAGAGTCCTGAAAATCAAGAGTTAATCATTTAAAATGCTATGCTGTAAAATAATGGCAAATCGTAGTCTACCAAGCCTACAATTGTTATTAAAGCCAAATCTCAATTTGTAATATAAAATAAAATAAGATGTCTTAACCTTCGTAGTGCAAACACTTAATAAGATATAAACTCATTTTACTTCAATTCCTATTGAGGATAGATTAAAACTATAGTTGACATTAACCATATTCCTCCAATATAATAAAAAGTAAGTAAAATACTTCCATCCCCATTTAGCCCAGTCTAAAACTAGTTGACATTTACAATATTCCTCCAATATATGTCACTCGAGATATTCCGAGAAAAAATATATTCTAGCTATAAAAGTCGAAATGGAAGTAGGCCAAGTAAAGATTAAAAATAAATCAATAATGGGGAAAAGGAGTCTCACTTGGAGGGTTCACTCGGACACACTATTCTATCTTATTTCTCTTCCCCTTGTTTTGTTAAAGTTTTTGTATTTTATATTTCAATGTTGTTACTGTCCTTAAGATATTTTATTATTCCTTGTTTCCTTTCCTCACCGAGCTATTTTCCCTGTTGGAGCCGTGGGCTTTTAGCATCCTGCTTTTGGAACTAGGGTTGTAGCTTGGCAAGTAATAATAATAATAATAATAATAATAATAATAATAATAATAAGTAGTAGTAGTATAGGTTTAATGGGAGGAATAAATAGAAACTAGATTTTTTAGTCAAAATAGATAGGGATATCAGAAGCTATAGGATTAAAATGCTAGAGATCAGACGAATAATATAAGTAGCCGTACTTATATAAAATTAGTTCCATTTACTGTAGTAACACAAAAATAAGAAAGGAATATTTACTTTGAAAATTTCCTTTCAACTGGACGTATTTTCTACCAATTCAAAGTGATTATCTAAAAACGAACAATAAACTTCAAATTAAAAGATGGCTTTATTTTAACTTTCGTCAAAACTAGCAGGAGGAACTAGATGCATGAATTAAACAGTCATTTTGAATATAAAGGGCAGATCTTGGAACTATTGTAAAGTTACAACCTACCCAACTATTACAAGTATAAAACACGAGAAAAAGACTATAAAGTTTAATATTACCAAGATCACACTTTATCAACTGAATTTAATACACCTAAAATGCATTTCAGGGCCGTGTCCAATTGATTTTCGTTGATAAAATCCTACCAAAACATCGGATGTGGGTCACATTTTGGAAATAGGTATTTGAAGCCACAGCCTAATTGGCAAAAATATGCAGTAATGTCTAATATGAATAATGAAGGCACTTACCAGAGTAAATATAAGAAATTGAAAGGGTAACTTAGCTAAATTTAGACGCATCCAGAGAGAGGCTAGTTGTGACGTGAACTATGACATGAGACGTAATACCCAGTAAACTTTCCATTCACAATAGTAAACACGCCGATGACAGGAGGAGGACAGCAGAGCATTCATACATCAAAGCCAATCTGTTCTATGTGACTGCTATCTGGTGCTTCACTTATGGCAGGCCTGGCAAATTGTCCTCGTGGCTGCAAGACTGCTTTCGTGCTGCGTGTTTTTGCAGCATGCAATAAAGAAAAGAACCGCATGTGTCGTATGATTAATATTAACAGGTAAGTGGATAACAGATCATGCACAAACACGAAATGATTCAGACAGGAAGCCTAAATTAAATTTTATAGGGTCATACTTGAATGACGAGTTTGGAAAAAAAATGAGATATAAAAATATTTTGTTTATATTAATGTATTTCTAAATTTTTTCTTGACTGCAAACTATCTCACTGAATAGCTTCATCAACCATATTTAACAATTTACTTATTCTACTGATCTCATATATATATATATATATATATATATATATATATATATATATATATATATATATATATATTCTTCTTCTTCTTCCCAGCTGGTTCCCATTTTTATATGGTGTCGCCGTTGCGGATGAGCAGTTTCCATCTTTTTCTATTCTGCACTTCTGCCTCATCAATCCCCTTCTCCTGTAAGTCTCCTCTCACACAGTCCCTCCATCTCTTTCTTGGTCTCCCTCTTCTTCTTCTTCCCTGAACCTCCATCTCCATAGTATGTCTCCCAACGTGGTCCTCATCTCTCCTCATCAGGTGTCCATACCATCTCAGCCTCCCTTCCTGCACTTTCTTTGATATTTCCACCACCTTTGTCGACCCCCTTTTGTAGTCATTTTTTATCCGATCCTCTCTTGTCACCTCAGACATCCACCTAAGCATTCTCATTTCTGCCACATCCATCTTCTTCTCCTCTGTCTTCCTCATGCGTGCTGTTTCCGTTCCATACAGCATTGCTGTTCTTACCACTGTCTTATGAAATTTTCCTTTCAACCTCAGTGGTATTCTTTTGTCACAAAGAACTCCTGAGGCTGCTCTCCAGTTGTTCCAGCCTGCCTGTACCCGATGTTTACCTTCATCTTCCATACCTCCTCCAGCGTTAACAAAGGATCCCAAATACTTAAACTTATCAACTCTCTTTATCTGTTCTCCTCTAAGATGAATACTTTCTCCATCATCCACCTCACTGGTGGTACACATATATTCTGTCTTAGATCTACTTATTCTCATTCCTCTGTCCTCCAGTACTTGCCTCCACCTTTCCAATTTCATTTCCAGATCTTCCCTGCTCTCTACGCACAGAACAATATCATCTGCATACAATATGTTCCATGGTACTGCCTCCCTTACCTCTTCTATTAAAACGTCCATCACTATGTTAAAGATAAATGGGCTCAGAGCCGACCCTTGGTGTAATCCTACTCTCACCTCAAAACCCTCTGTCTCCCCAGCACTGCTCCTCACTCTAGTAAATACATTACGGTACATCTCTTGTATCAGTCGAACGTACTTCTCTGGCACCCTGCTCTCCCTCAGACTCCTCCATACCTCTTGTCTTTGGACTCGGTCATAAGCCTTTTCAAGGTCAATGAATACTACGTGCAGGTCTCTTTGTTTTTCCCGGAATTTTTCCATTAGTTGCCTCAGACAAAATACACCATCTGTTGTTCCCCTCCCCTTCATGAATCCCATCTGCTCTTTACCTATTTCTACTTCTTCTCTTAGTCTGGCATCTATCATTCTTTCCAGTATCTTCAAAGTGTGGGACATCAATTTAATACCTCTGTAATTCCCACACTCTTGGACATCACCTTTCCCTTTGAAGATTGGGATCATTATACTCCCACGCCACTCATTTGGTATCTTTTCCTGCTCAAAAATCTTTATCATGAGATAGTACAGTATATCCACTCCTTCCTCTCCTAAGGCTTTCCATGCCTCCACAGGAATCATGTCTGGTCCAGTTGCCTTCCTATTTTTCATCTTCCTCAGTGCATTTATTACCTCTTGCCTAGAGAAACTTATTACCATGCCAAAATTCACCAGTCCATCCTCTTAATAATCTATCATTTTCTTCATTCAACAGCTGCTCAAAATATTCTTTCCATCTCTTTACAATGTCTTCCTCCTTTCTAAGTACTACACCATCTTGATCTTTTATTTTTTTGATGTGTGTAATATCTTTGGTGCTCTTATTTCTAGTCTTCGATAGCTTGATCATCTTGTTTAATCCTTCCTTTGTCCCCAGCTCATTATACACATCATCATATGCCTTAGCTTTAGCTTGGGCTACTACCTTCTTCACCACCTTGTTTTTCTCTTTGAACCTCTCTCTGTCTTCCCCTGACTGTGACTCTTCCCATCTCTTCTTTGCCTCCTTCTTATCTTTTACAACTTTCTCAATTTCTTCACTCCACCACCAACTCTCCTTTTCTTCCCATATGATACCAGATGTCTCTCCTAGCAGCTCCTTTCCATGCCTTCTCATTACTGCTGCATTTCGTGTCCACCATTCTTGAACTCTTCAATTCCTCTATCAATATCCTCCAAAACCCTTCTCTTAAACTCTCTCATCTTATCTCCTTCTCTCACTAGTTTGTACCATTTAATTTTCCGTATCCCTTTAGCTTTAGCTTTTCTTTCCCTTTTTAGGCCTAAGTCTATACATAGCAGTCTGTGTTGGGGGGCTACATGGTCACCTGGGATAACCTTGCAGTTCTTGACCTCCACCAGCTTTATCCTTTTATACAGGAAGTAGTCTATCTGGGAGCATCTTCCCCCACTCCTATAAGTTATTAGGTGTTCCCTTTTCTTCTTAAAGAATGTGTTTACTATTGCCATGTCAAATGACACAGCAAAGTCCACAACACACTCTCCTTCTGGGTTTCTCTCCCCAATTCCATGGCCCCCATTTATATATATATATATATATATATATATATATATAGAGAGAGAGAGAGAGAGAGAGAGAGAGAGAGAGAGAGAGAGAGAGAGAGAGAGAGAGAGAGAGAGAGAGAGAGAGCGTATAGGGTAGCTGTTTGTGCGTCTTCATTCATAAAGTGGCTATACGACTGGAGTGTCTAGTAACTAGGTCATACTACAGTAGAGTATCAATGAGTGGGAGGGCCTTCAGTAATGACGTCTCTCTTTGGGTGCGTCTAAATTTAGCTAAGTTACCCTTTCAATTTCTTAGATTTACTCTGGTCAGTGCCTTTATTATTCACATTAGACATTATTGCATATCTTTGCCAATTAGGCTTTGGCTTCAAATACCTATTTCCAACATGTTACCCATATCCGATGTTTTGGTAGGATTTTATCAGCGAAAATCAATGGGACACAGGCAAGAAATGCATATTAGTACAGTTACTTAAAAGTTGAGGGATGTCTGGTGTTTGAGAGAGATTTCCATTTCATCCCTTTCTAGACGACAGGTGTCTGGGAACGCGAAACAGATCAAATGTTCAACTATTTAACTCTGCTGTAGAAATTGTTAACTCTTACGAGTATGTTATTTATTTTTATGGTTTCTTTTTTTTAGATAGATATTACACGAGATCCGCTCTTTCTTTCTCTTTTCCTTCTCTACATAGTTTCTTTTTCTCGCCCTTCTACTTGTAGTCGGGGCGAATTAGACTAAATAGGGGATTAATCCGGAAATAATTAGCAACAATATATATTTTATGCCATTGGATGAAGAATAGTTTAGCATACCATACCTAAAGGCTCCCTCTGGATTTTATTTTTTTTCCTCCAAAAAACTCCTTATTAGAAAAAATTGAAACTAATGTATTTTCCCTTTTTCAAAATCTGAAAAGAGGGTTAGTGCTAGTCTTTTGTGGTAAAGCATAACTCTCTGAAAAAGAATTGCTCATTAAACTATTACTTTGGAAGCCTAATACAATTTGCATAGGTTCACATTGTTAGTAGTAGTGGTAGCAATAGTAGTCTATATGAAATTTAGACCGTTAGGCCAAATGCTAAGATCCTTGAGGGTCATTCAGCTATTATTAATTATAATTATTAATTATTATTATTGATTATTATTATTAATTACTAATTATTATTATTATTATTATTATTATTATTTATTATTTATTATTATTATTATTGTTGTTGTTGTTGTTGTTGTTGTTGTTGTTGGTTTGGGTAATGAATTCGAATAGCTTTAATGTATCATTTATTGCATTTTATTATATTTTTATATTGAAATACCACATATAACTATCGCGTATTTTACATTGCTAATGACGAATTCGACAAGCGAAGTACAACGCCATTTACTTGTATTGTGATTTTAGAGAAATTCGAGGCATATTTTAATATTTTATTAAATAAATTACATTATATACGAAGTCACTGTTTAATGCAAACGACAAGTATTAACTGACATGGAAATCACGCAAATATGCTTTAATAAGAAATGCTGAAAATGGTTTGGAATGAGTATGCTTAAATTGGTGAAGGATTGATCAGCTATGTATAAAAAAGAAGGTAATGATTTAGCAAATACTAAGTAGTAAGTTTTTTTAAAAGAGAGAGAGAGAGAGAGAGAGAGAGAGAGAGAGAGAGAGAGAGAGAGAGAGAGATTTTTAAGTGCAATTGCTTGTTCCCTGGGTTGCATAAACACTTCGCTCAAAGTATAATTGGAGGCCGCCAATTACAATGTAACCATAGTACTGACACGCTCTCTGTATACTGGCTATTTTGACTATTTTTGTTTCTCATTTGAAAGTAAATTTGAATTGAACCTTCATACGGTTCGAAAATATCATAGGCAAAGTGTACACAGTACCTTTTTTTATTTGGTAGCATTTTTTTGTTAGATTTTTTACTATATTAGGATATCAGTTTGTTTTAATCGGTAATGAAATTTGATTTTTTTGCTAATGGACTGTCCTCGGCATCATTTTATCACTTTTGTTTACTATTGTTAAGAATGTTGATATTATGCTATATTTATTCGTAATTTTTTTTTCTATTAATCACAAAGAATAGTGGCACCTCATAATCTCGACTGGAGACAAATATCGGCCATAACGACCTGTATTGAGTTATCACAGGGATCCCATCAAGGGGAGTGATGGAGTATAACACCAAAACAAGACTGGACCATTCTTTGTTAGGGGTTAGATTGATAGAGCGATTGTATCTCTCTCTCTCTCTCTCTCTCTCTCTCTCTCTCTCATCTTATAACAAGAGCTTTTCTCGGTCGGGTGAGTCGTGGAAAATATCGAATTTCGTGATGATAAATGATACTCCGGGAGTTT
>NC_090746.1:61863021-61867432 GCF_036898095.1 Palaemon carinicauda | reverse complement strand
AGGTAAGATGTTTGTTCAACACTTTGTTATTTAAATGCAAATGACAACCAAATAATGTTCTATACGCCTCATAACAAAAAATATAAACGAAACAATGCAAACAGATTTCCACTGACGTTTGTTGTATTTTCAATATGACGTGTATCTTAATGACTGAGGAAAAAAAAACTAGAGAGAGAGAGAGAGAGAGAGAGAGAGAGAGAGAGAGAGAGAGAGAGAGAGAGAGAGAGAGAGAGGAGGTTCGCATAGGATACCAGGAACTTCTAGCTACTGTATACCATTCTAATATATCTTCTTCATTCAGTATTTTCACGGCTATATTCTCAAATATCATAAAGGCCATTATTCATGTTACAATTAAAGATTTTTTAAAGACCTCAGTAACATTTGCACACATAGACCATAGTAATGTCAAGTTCTATTGATTTGATTAATGAAATTCTGGCCATATAGTGGAACGGTGGGGCCGGAAAACCCATTCGCTGCCAAGCTGCAACTCGGGTAAACCCTGGAAAGTAAACAGTGGCTATACACCGAGTTGGAGGAATGGAAGCGAAAGTGGAGGCCGAGTAGAAGGCTTAAAAGTGAGTGCTGCTAAGACCCTAAAAGGAACGCTACAAAAACTCTGTAGCAGTGTCATCAAAATACACGAAGCCTAAGGTCTGTTCTTGACAAAACAACGGTGAAAATCATTTCTTGTTTCTTTATTTTCTAAAAAGTTCTATTATCTATTCAAATTGCTTTGCCATTTCTTTAGATTCAATTTCTTCATATAGGCAACATTTCCTTTTCAACGATATACTACAACAACAAATGCAGCCGTTTCTAGTCAACAGCAGGACAAAGGGCTCAGTCATACCTGGGGCAATTTTCATCGCCACGCTGCCCAGTGCGGATTGGTGATGGTGGGAGATTTTCGTCTGATCGCTCACAGCAAACCAGTCTAATATGGGTGACCCTATCTATTACAGCTTTGCTGATTATGGCGATACGCAAACTCTTTCACCACGTTAAGGTATCCCCACAAAGATATGGATTCAGTTACTTGTACATAATTTTCACTTAAATGAACGATGTGCATATCCAGTAACAGTATCCGCTTCAAAGTATCATTTTTTTTCTTTGGTTGTTTATGTATCTCTGAATGGATGTCACCTTACACCTGATCCACTCGTACAGGAGTAATGCCTATTAGGCTATGGGGTATCTAGTCTTGTGAGCTTCAACTATTCACGTAAACAACCAATGTAAATTTCACGAAAAATACAGCACATAATATACACTAAGAATACCGTGTCACGAGCGAAATATGTGTAATAATGGTGTAGTTTGTATCGGTCCGCCCTTTACAATAGTCATATTTTTATAACATATATAGAGATAAGCACTGATTTTATATGCATAGTAAAAACATGTTTCGTGAAGCTAAATGATATAAAGACTTATGAGTCCGTTAAAAAGCCTTGATTCTTGATTAATATGTAATCCAGTACAGAAAACTTTCGTATTTCATGTCAATACCAACAAGCGACCCCCCCCCCCCCTCTCTCTCTCTCTCTCTCTCTCTCTCTCTCTCTCTCTCTCTCTCTCTCTCTAGTTTGAAAACAATCTTGGGTAATGTTCCTCTCTCTAGACTTTGAGAATATTTCTTAACAATTTATAAAAATCAAAACTATAAACTTTAGACAACAAAATCACCCAATAAAAGGAGTAAATGTTCCCCATCATCCTCGCTGAACGAAACTAGGCATGACTGTCAGGGGTAGATACAATACTTTTAAAAGGATATAATGAAACACAAAAATATCTATTTCCAGTGTGAGCAGCGAGGCGAGACGAGATTCGACAGTGGACCTGTTTGGGCAATCCTGTCATCTCTTCATTTTCATCAGCATTTTGGAAGCAAACCAAGCCTCGCCGAGAGCGTCTGCCGTGATAAGGGAACTGTCCTGCTTTGACCAAGATGTCATCGTCTTAATTAGTGGAGTCAGCATATTTTGAGAAACCGAGCCTGAGGGAAATCCTTGTTTAGGATATATGTCATCATGGAAGGACACGTGCTGCCCTTTTTGTTATGACTTAACACGTGGTCCGGATTGCATCAGAAATTTCTTCTACAAGCTTCCATGGTGTGATCGAAGTGGGCGTTTTTGAGGAAGCCAATAGAGATGAAGAATTGTTAAAAAGAACCCTTCTATGGAGATGACCACTGCCCACTGTAATTAACTCCGCCCATACATGGGTATATAAACTTCAAAAAAAAATTGTCCAAGAGAGATAGGACAGGACATAAGGCAAGAGAGGAACTATGTCTGAAGCAAATAAGATACAAGTCCTAGTGAGATAAGGAACAGAGAAGACCAGAAGTCTGATAGAGCCAGATTCTAACCTTCCCTTCAGACAACAAAAACCTATCGCTAAAAGATCCTGCTATGGCTCAGAAGAAGAGACAAATTGAAGCAGCCAGCCCTCCCTGCTTGTGACAAGAAATAGCCAACACTGCCTGCAGCCTGCCTTCGTTCAACAGCATCATCGAATCCTTGGGAGAAGATCTCTGATGTCCCTTCTTGATGCCACCCTTTTGTAACGTCTTCGAATCTGGTCATCGTGTTAGTTTCATCTGAACTTCAGCCGCCCTTCTGCAACGTTTTCAATCCTGATGTCTCCGTACCAGTATCGTCTCAGCAGCTGCAGAAAACTAATCCTTAAGTATTTCTACCTTATTGACTGTTCCCTCTTTCTGTTGATGTTTGATTGGTTTGATTTGTCAGTTAAAGTAACCGAAGAAGTAACATTAGTTTTCTTTGTAAGTTTGCGAATAAACGTGTTGTGTATTTTCGTGTATTTCTTTTTATATTCCTTTCCCATATTTCAATTGGTGTTTTTGATATTCATTTTACTTATTAAAAGAACCTGTAATGATTTTAAGATCGTAACAATAGCCCTCGTTATTTCAGTCTTAATTAGAGTTTACTGAAAATGAATCAAACACAAGTATTATTATTATTATTATTATTATTATTATTATTATTATTATTATTATCATTATTACAAATTGCTATGCTACAATCCTAGTTGGAAAAGCAGAATCCTATAAGCCCAGGGGCTCCAACAGGGAAAATAGCCTAGTGGGGAAAGGAAATCAGGAAAAAGAAAATGTTCTAAGAACAATAACATTAAAATAAATATTTGCTATATAAACTATAACAACTTTAACAAAACATGAGGAAGAGAAACAAGATAGAATAGTGTGCCCGAGTGCACCCTCAAGCAAAAGAACTCTAACCCAAGACAGTGGAAGACCATGGTACAGAGGCTATGGCACTACCCAAGACTAGAGAACAATGGTTTGATTTTGGAGTGTCCTTCTCCTAGAAGAGCTGCTTACCATAGCTAAAGAGTCTCTTCTATCCAACCTAGAGGAAAGTGGCTACTGAACAATTGTGCAATCTTTATAGAAAATACAATATAGACCATCGAGGGCCCCAAACTAGGATACATTTACCCCTAGCGGTACATTTTTACTCTTCAGGGAGTACATTGGATTTGAGAGAATAGTCAGTACTGTGGTAATCAGCAATGGATAATAAAATTATATCACAATATCAATTTTATTGTTTATCATTTTCATTCTCAATTTTAGGGGTACAAAGGAATCTACAAAAACGGCCAAGGCGTATCGAATAAAAAAGATTGGGAATCCCCGATTTAAATGAACAATTTTTGTGAAGCTTCCAGTGACAGGCACCGAAGTCTCCAGGGAAACTTTCATCAAGACTGAATGTACACAAGGGGGCCTTTCATTTTGGGAGGATTACAGGCATCTAACTATCCTTCATAAGGAGGAGACCCCTTTTTCTGTGTGTAACTCATCTTTTTGCTACGAAACTGATAAACTTATTTCTTGTTCTCATCATGGCCTAATACGGGTAAACAAAAGGAGAAAATGCTCTTTTTGTTCTAATTCATGTGTTACTTTGTTTAATTCTAAGTCTACACTATTAAGAAATGTCCGATATACAAAAGAAGATAACATGACATAAAAATATCTTTTAGCTACGAAACTGATATACTTATTTCGTGCTCTCATCTTGAGCTAATTCGGGTAAACGAAGGGGAAATGTTCCTTTTGTTCTAATTCAGGTGTTACCTCGTGCAATTCAAAGTTTATACTAGTACGAATATCAGATGTAGAAAAGGAGATGAAATGGCATAAATATATCTAGCTGCAAAAATATGTAGTTATGAATGGTTAGTAGTAAGTGTCAACTAATCAAGTATATATATATATATATATATATATATATATATATATATATATACAGTGTATATATATATATATATATACACATATATAAATTATATATATAATATATATATACTGTATATGTCACTTACTCACACACACGCA
>NC_090746.1:61858021-61860521 GCF_036898095.1 Palaemon carinicauda | reverse complement strand
TCAATCGGATCAGCTACCATTTCCTTAACTGTTTTGTATATTTCTTTATAAAAGACGCAGTTTCCACCCGAATGTAACATTTCACCATCCCTTTTATGTTCTATTAGCATGGCCATTTTTCTTCTTCGTGCACATCCACACGTGAATATACATACATACAATATGTGTACTGTTAAAACTTCTCCGTAAAAAACGGTAAAAATATTGGAATAAATGTTGCCAGACACCGTTTTAAAAACGGATATATTGACGTAAAGGAGTAATATTACGGTCACCAAGACGTGAAAGATAATACCAAAGTAGGGTAAAAAATACGGTGGCAAGTATTTTACTGAAATACGTCTGAGAACCATATAGTTTTACGGAGGATTTCCAATTAGAAATATAGTTTTATAACAGTTTATGTGAGTGGCTGTGTGCATCTTTTATAGTTTGGAAGAATAAATGTAGGAATAATTGTTACGAATCAGAAAGATGCAATAACTGTACATGGCATAAATAGACTCACATAAAGTTCACGACAGAATCGCTAGAAAAACGGAGGGAAGCGTATTAAAAAAGTACGATACAAAAGATACTCTGTTGACAGTAATTAAAAGATTTAACGATGGCAGTGAGGGGAGCGTTAGAATAAATACAGTACAAGGGATAGAGATTTAGTGTAAAAATGGATTTGAGACAAAGGTGAGCTGTTTCTACAGCTATTCAGGAACTTTATAGATTAACGCAAGAAGTGCAATACCAGGAAAAAAAATGAAATTGTTTGCAAGAGAAGGAAGTTGACACTATAAGGAGAATGGTTAAATTCATTCTAAGCCAGGAAAAGATGTTAATATTGATGGCGAATGGATGAAATAGGTTTATTCGCATATCAATTGCGAGGTAATACAACAAATGATTACACGCCAAAGAAGCAGTTATTAACATAAAAATTAAAGCAGGATATTAAATTGGGTTTATGCACAATATTGACAGGAAACAAGATTCTAACGAAGCCAAAATAACAATTTATGAAAGGTTTATTATATGCAAGAAACGGGCATTCAACAACTGACTATATCCAAATAATTATCAAGCTAATGGAAAAATCAAAAGATTGTGACAAACCACTATGTATAGCATTCATAGACTATCAGAAAGCGTTTGATTCAATCCAAACTCCAGCAGTAATAAAAGCCCTTCAAATACAAGGAATGGATGAATCTTATGTTAGAACACTTGAAGATATCTATCTAAACAGGCAAAGAGAAACGGTTAAAGGTGTACACACTGTAAAGATAGACTACTTGCATGCTATGGCAAAAGAAGAAACTGAGGGGATAAAAAGTGCGGTGATATGAAGTGCATTACACTGGTATTACCAGTTTATTCATTATATATATATATATATATATATATATATATATATATATATATATATATATATATATTTCTTTTTTTAAAGTGAATTGCAGGTATTTTTTTATATTTTCAAATACTGAGTGTTCTTGAGTTTCTCTTCATTTACATCTTTACTAAAATATTCTCTTTTCCCTCATTTTTCTTTTACTTTACTCGAAGTATCAATTGCATTTATGGCAATAAAAAACAATATATGATCTATGAACGCATTCGCTAAATATCTAACAATAAAATGAAAAGCAATTTTTTTGGTATTAATTCGTAATTCCACCGCAAAACAAACCCTTCCCACCCAACATCAATCACATGCCAAACTCATGGCTCCGGTAGCGCGAAACACTATTTCGTGTGGTCAAATTTCAATGAATTCGAATAACATTGGTGCATGTGGAGGATTTGATTAGTCTATTTCATGTACTACAAAGGAAGAAATTCCTGACAGCGTGAGATTGCCTCTATCCTTGCTGTTGAATAAGAGGAATATTTTGTATCTGTGATGCTCTAAATATAGTTTTTTTTTTCTTTTGGCTTGAGTTTGTGAACCAAAAGATCAATAAACATAAAATCTACAAGTTTTTCTAAGCGATCTATAAACATCAACTCTATCTGTTCTATTTCACACACTTTATAAACCATTCTCTCTAAATCATTCAGTTGCGTTTTTAAGATATCCAAGTTCGTTTTACTTGATAATTATCTAGGAATTTTTTATCACATTTCATTCATCAACTTAAAAGACATCTACGTTCTTTTTCTTTTCGTTGCAAAGTACTTGACTTTGGTGTCTTTTAGTTGAGAAACTACCGCTAGAGAGTTATGGGGTCTTTTGACTAGCCAGACAGTACTACGTTGGATCCTTCTCTCTGGTTACGGTTCATATTCCCTTTGCCTATACATACACAGAGAAGATTCTGGCCTATCCTCTATAATCATACACCTGACAACAGCCGGGAGCTGCAGTAAGGAGTAAACCCATACCTAAGGATATTGGAGTACAGAGGACCCCCAAAACTATTGTTATCATTATCATTACTAGCGGAGCTACGGATTTAATTGGAAAAGCAGGATGCTACATGCCCAAAGGCTCCAACAGGCAAAA
>NC_090746.1:61840521-61853021 GCF_036898095.1 Palaemon carinicauda | reverse complement strand
GGCAACGTCTCGAATATCCCATGTAGTCCGCGAATATTGACAAGACGAAACAAAGTCTTGGTCCTGAATTTTGTTGAATAGATCCCGACAGAATAAGAATAAAAAGCAATAAAAAAGTCTCACCATATTTAAAAAAGAAAAAAATTACAATATGATAAAAAAAACAATATGTACACGAATAGCAGACTAAAGACGAAATGTCAGATAAAATTAGTGAACATAGCGGAGCCAACACACCATGCAAGGCTAAGTACCCTCCAGGATAGCCACTTCAACTGAAGGGAGGACACTATGGATGGTTTTGCAAATGAATGCCCGAAAGCAGTTAAAAAAAAAAAAAAAAAAAAAAAAAAAAGAGAAATAGATAAGGAAAAGGCTGCCTCTTGATAAACCACCAGGCATCCATGACCTGCCCAATGATTTATATATATATAAAAAAAAAAAAAAGAGAGAGAGAGAGAGAGAGAGAGAGAGAGAGAGAGAGTGAGAGAGAGAGAGAGAGAGAGAGAGAGAGAGAGAGAGAGTAACAAATAGAATAGTGGGGCCGGGTATACCCTCAAGCAAGAAACTAACCGTGGAAGCCCAAATACATATTCAAATTCACATGTCCTCGAAGCAACGTATATGTAAATACCAGTGTGTGTGTCTATATATACATATGTATGTATGTATGTATGTATATAAATATATATGATATATATATGTATGTATAAATATATATACATATATATAATATATATATATGTATGTATAAATATATATATATATATATATATATATATATATACACATATATATATAGATATATAATATATATATATATATATATATATATATATATATATATACACATATATATATAGATATATAATATATATATATATATATATATATATATATATATATATGTATGTATGTATAAATATATATACATATATATAATATATATATATATATATATATGTATGTATAAATATATATATATATATATATATATATATATATATATATATATATATATATATATAGTTCGTATTTTTGCTTTATTGCATTTATTGTATATTAAACTCTTTGCACAACACTTTTCAATAATCAGAACAATCAAAGTATCTGATATATATCTATTCATTAGAACACTGTTAAAAAAACCGTGATTTGAATAAGAAATTCTCTGTAAAAATATACTGTTTCTCAGCCGTAAATACAGGTGACCGTTATTTTTACCGTACTTTTACGTCAATATATCCGTTTTTAATATGGTAAATGCTTGGCAACAATTATTTCAGGATATTACCGTTTTTTTTTACGGCAAATTTTTAACAGTGTAGATAAAAGGTTTATAATAAATCGGGATCTCCAAATTCATCAATACAGAAGGTAAAGAATTTTTCATTTTATATTTGAAGTATAAGGTTCCTTTTCACGCAGCAACAGTCAGCGCTTTGTATGCTAATTCCCGAAAGAAGTGTGGCTAATCTCTAAACTTTCTTGCCTGAATGTTTAGTTTATTAGTAACTTTGTTGCATAACTCCGGTCGTGGAGATTTAATCAGAACTCATGGGAGATGATGAAGCATAAGTCTAAGAAGTTTATTTTCGTTGCTATCTCATATGTGCCATGTACTTTTCTGTTCTTATTACACATTGTATACATTTACATGACCTAATTCAATGACAATTTTTTTTTAAAAATTATGTAAATCATGAAACATTTTTAACCTATCATACGGTAAAGCATGTTACCTTGATAACTTTTTTAATTTGGACTAAATTCTCACAATTATTAACCGTTTCACACGTTATTGTAAAATATGATTAGCTGTCTTGTATTTATAAAACCGATTTTATTTCTCTCTCTCTCTCTCTCTCTCTCTCTCTCTCTCTCTCTCTCTCTCTCTCTCTCTCTCTCTCTCTCTCTCTCTCTCTCTCTCTAGATATGCAGAATCTATTATCAATATTATAATCTTATTATCAAGAGATTGAGATTCATCTTATATGTAGTTTATTTATTTCCTTATTTCATTTCCTCCCTGGGCTATTTTTAGCTGTTGGAGCACTTTGGATTATAGCATCTTGCCTTTCCAAGTAAGGTTGTAGCTTATCTAACAACAACAACAACAACAGTTTCTATCTGTCTAGCAAAAGATCATTTTGTTATTCGTTGTGTGAGCATGAAGAAATTCTGGCCACGCGTCACTAAGGAAAAGAGAGCCTTACCTTATTTCCTTACCTTATTTTTTGTTTGGGTTCCCCCAGGTCCCTCAGTGTGAGGCACCTCGTATATCCACCAGAGAGTTGCTAATGCATCTTCCGGTGTATTTTGCATCTTCCAGTCTTGGATGGTCTGGGATGCATCTTAGGTATTTATCGAGCTTATTCTTAAACACATCTACGCTCACTCCTGATATGTTTCTTAGATGAGCTGGCAGCACATTAAATAGTCGCTGCATTATCGATGCTGGTGCGTAGTGGATTAATGTCCTGTGCGCCTTTCTCAGTTTACCTGAAATATTTTTTGGCACTATTAATCTACCTCGGCTTGCTCTTTCTGATATTTTAAGCTCCATGATGTTTTCAGTAATTCCTTCTATTTGCTTCCATGCTTGTATTATCATGTAGCGTTCTCTTCTCCTTTCTAGACTGTATAGTTTTAAAAATTGCAGTCTTTCCCAGTAGTCAAGGTCCTTAACTTCTTCTATTCTAGCAGTATAGGACCTTTGTACACTCTCTATTTGTGCAATATCCTTTTGGTAGTGTGGGTACCATATCACATTGCAGTACTCGAGTGTACTACGTACATAAGTTTTGTAAAGCATAATCATGTGTTCAGCTTTTCTTGTTTTAAAGTGTCTGAATAACATTCCCATTTTTGCTTTACATTTAGCCAACAGTGTTGCTATTTGGTCGTTGCATAACATATTCCTATTTAAAATTACACCAAGGTCTTTAATTGCTTCCTTGTTTGTGATTGTTTCATTATTAGGTCCCTTGTATGCATACACCATTCCTTCTCTGTTTCCATAATTTATTGATTCGAATTTATCGGAGTTGAATACCATCCTATCTATCTCCGCCCATTCATATATTTTGTTTAGATCTCTTTGTAGTGAGTTCCTATCTTCATCACAAGTAATTTCTCTACTTATTCTTGTGTCATCGGCGAAACTTCTCACTACGGAGTTTTCAACATCACAGTCTATGTCTGAGATCATAATAACAAACAGCAGTGCAGCTAGTACCGTACCTTGTGGCACACCCGATATTACCTGGGCTTCATCTGATTTCTCGTCATTTGCAACCATTATCTGTTTTCTGTTTTGCAGGAATTCTTTTACCCATTTTCCTATCTTTCCCACAATATTATGCTTTCTCATTTTTTTCTCCAATATGTTATGGTCTACCTTGTCAAAGGCTTTTGCAAAATCTAGATAGATCACATCTGTGTCTTTTTCATTTATCATATTTTTGTATATGTTTTCATAGTGTGCTATCAGTTGGGTCTGTGTACTTTTTCTAGGCACGAAACCGTGTTGACCCATATTAAACAAATTATTTTCAACCAAATGGTTCATTATTTTCTTTTTTATTACCGTCTCATACACTTTCATAATATGTGATGTTAGACTAACAGGTCTATAATTGCTTGCCTCTAGTCTTGATCCACTTTTGAAGATAGGGGTTATATAGGCTAATTTATGTTTAACATATATCTCGCTCATATCTACACTCTGTCTTAGCAGTATTGCAAGCGGCTTCGCGATAGTGTTTGCAGTTTTTTTTAACAAAATCGCTGGAACTCCATCTGGTCCGGCTGCCGATCCATTTTTAATTTCGTTTATAGCCTTGACAATATCTGCTTCATTAATATCTATATCCGTTAGGTATTCAACATTTTCTTCTCTCATTTCTGTTTCATTATTCTCATTCGCAATTCTTGGCGTGAACTCACTCTTATATTTTTCTGCTAATATGTTGCATATTTCCTTTTTTTCATTCGTTAGCCGTCCTTCAATTCTTAGAGGGCCTATTTCTATTCTCCCTTTATTCATCTTTTTTGCATAGGAGTAAAGTACTTTGGGGTTTCTTTTTATATTTTGAAGTGTCCTTTCTTCTAAGCCCCTTTTTTCATTTTCTTTCGACTGTATAATCTTTTGTTCTGCATATTCTATCTTACATTTTATTTCCCTCATTTTCCACACATTTTTTTCTTTTGCAAGATATTTCTTCCACTTTCTAATTTTCTGAAATAAGATCCTTCTGTCTCTTGGTATGCACGTCTTTTGTTTATTGTTTTTTTTCGGTACATATTTTTCAACAATTTTCTCCAGTATTTTGTACAGTATGTCTGTATTTACCTGTATATTATCACTTACAAATACATTTTTCCATTCTATATTCAGTTCTTCATTTATTTCTGACCATTTTATATTCTTACTGTAAAAATTATATTTTCCATATCCTTCCCAAAGTTTTGTGCTTTTATTAATTCTGTGATCACTTGCTTTGGAATGAACTATCAATTCTATGACATTGTGGTCTGAAATTCCCGTGTTATACACTATTATTTCTTTAACATAATTCACCTCATTCACAAATACTAGATCTAGGACATTTTCCTTTCTTGTTGGAATGTGGTTTATTTGTTGCATATTATGTTCTAATGGCATATCTTGAAGCTTTTCAAATTGCCTCTTATCTTCTGCGCTACTATTACTCTCTTTTTAATATGTATACATACAACCACTTTCTTCTATCCGTTCTTTCCAATCCACGAAAGGAAAGTTAAAATCTCCGGATAGGAGTATATTCCAGTCTTTATGGTTTCTACATATATCATCTATTTTTTCTATTATTATGTCAAACTCCTTAGTATTTGGGGGTCTGTAAACTACAATATTCACTAGTTTTTCAAATTCAAATTCTACCGCAATCAATTCACATTCTGTGTAGCTGTATTTTTCACAGACTTTTCCTTGATTTATGTCTCTTCCATATATTGTGGTTCCCCCTGATTCCTATTTGTTCTGTCTGATCTATATGTTTGGAAACCCTTTATCTGGTCATCACTGCCAGTCTCTTGGGAATACCATGTTTCACTTATATTTAATATATCTATTTTTTCAATTTGGGTTAGTTCTTCTAGGAACTCTATTTTCCTTTTAGAGTTACTCGTGACTAAACCCTGTGCATTCATCACTATTATGGTTTGTGTTTCATTCCCATTATTTAATATTGGTAATAATATGGATTCTCCCATGCTTCCTTCCTGTTCTGATATGATGTTCTTTTCTTCATTTCTCGGAATTCTGCCATTAAAAAATCCAACTTTTCCATAATATTTGTTCTTTCGCCTTCATACTTATTTTTGTGTGTAAACCTGCAATTATCCCCATATCTGCACCAACCCCTGGCATTCTTTGTAGTTGGGCTCTATTTGTGGAGATTTGGGTTGAAAGGCCTTTTTTGGTGCATAGTGCGGTATATACGCGGCCTGCTTTTTTGTTTCTTTTTTTGTTTCATTTTTGTTTTTCTTTTCAGTTTGCTGAGTTTTCTTACTCTCATTCATAGTTGCAGGATGCATATATCGACATTTTTTGTTGAAACGGCATCCTTTTCCTTCTTTTAGGGTTTTGCATATTTTTGGATGGAGATCTCTGCATTCGTCTCCATATCCGTCTAAATACGCACATTTACCATATATTTCATAATTATGGCATATCTTTGGATGCTTGTAGTAGCATCTTTCGACAAATTTGCAATTCCCTCTTTTCAGCCTATTACAGACTATATCTTTCTTTTCTTTTTTTTCTTGTTCTTGCTCTTCCCTAAAAGTATGTAGGTCCGGGTAGAGTCTCTTGGGTCTATTATTTGTTTCCATCTGATAATTTATTTCTTCATAAGTATGTTGTTGGATGGCATCATAAGTTATATCAATGATTTCCTCTGCATCCTTACACATATCCTGTTCATTTTTCTCTTCTTCTTCTTCTTCTTCTTCTTCTTCTTCTTCTTCTTCTTCAACTATTTGCAGCTTTAGTCTCGACTTAATTATATTTTCTATCCAGACTAAGCATGTTGAGCAGAATACCTTTGTGTCTCTATTTTTTATTTTTTTCTGTATTTCAGCACATGTGGGGTGTGTTGGAACATGACAGGCATTACATTTTCTAATCAGTTGTTGAGGATTATTAATGGAATACCATATCTTACATGTATTACACCATTTTGGCATTCTTTTTCCCAATGCATCAATCAGCATATTCACCAGATTGGACTTGTTATTGTTCTTTGATGGAATGTGTTGATTGATGTAGACTTTCTTTATAAGTCTCTTTATCACTTGGATCTTCTTTGGAATTTCTTCAATTATTTTACTGATGTTTTCCGCAGATTTGTTCCAGTCTATTGGATCATATTGTTTCAATATGTCTGCGAATATTTTTCCGTCACACTGGTTGGAGTTGCTAGTGACATCTGTTGTCAATCGGTCGAGCTCCTGTTTCGCCAACTCATGGAATTTGCTTTTGCTGACTCCAGCGATGTCTCTCCACGAGTTGCCTGTGTTATACAATGCCATCTTGATCAGATTTCTATTAATTCACAAGATAACTATCCTATGCCGACGTTTTATCCCACTTTTCTGCCCTCAAACTAATCACCGACTATTCACGAAAACTTGTAGCTATATTTCACTCGATAGCCTTTTTGTTATCCGCGTTAAATCAGGATATTTTTAGGGACGCACAAGTGTTCACTTCACCGGCACACAAATACAACTCAGAGAGAGAGAGAGAGAGAGAGAGAGAGAGAATAAATGTGAAACAAATTTCTTTTTAAATAAGTTTCGAAAAAGCGCCGTATTCTTTACCGATTAATAAGTCTTACATTCTCAAAAATTATACTAGAAGCGGAAGGGTTAATCTTTCACGGTACTAGGCATAAAGCGTTCTCCTCTTTATCTTCAAACATACAGCGTTGGAGTTAATATTGCTTTTCAAAAGATTCTGCGCTTGATTTATCGAATTCTTTGTATTGGGGTAAACTTGTCTTTCTAATTTAGGCAGGTTCAAGAGATATATGTTTATGTAATGAAGTTTATCTGCAATTCTGTCACATGCTATCATCTCAATAATGTCAGGTTAGTCTATTTAAAAATCAAAAGCCAACGAAAGAACAGTTAAGCACTTGTTAGTTTCAAAAGTTATTTAATGGACCTATGATAATGATCAATAAAACAATGATTATATGACATAAGTACTCATAATAAAATATTCAGTATCATGACTGATTATTTTACCTCTTCTAAATAAGGTGACTACAAAAGTCCATATACATTGAATCATTCCTTTATATTACTACAAATAAAAATATATACTTATTTTGACAATCGAAGTCTTTAAAAGTGAGCCTTGACCTATTTAAAGGTTTAAAGGCCACTCAGGAATGGCAGAGGCAAGAGACAGTGACATTTCCCTATCGAGTAGTACAATGCCCTAGAGACTGACCAGACATATACATATAATCAACATTCAAGCCCCTCTCCACCCAAGCTAGGACCAAGAAGAGCCAGACAATGATTCAGCAGACAGACCTATAGGCTCCCCCAAACCACCCCTCCTTATCTCACAAGGATGTTTGACGGGCCGAGAGAAGGCTGCGACTCAAAGACAGGATGAAAGCAACTGAGTGAGTTTATTATAGAACACTCTCCTTTATATGCAAAAGCTCAAGGCAACAGGAAATTTCATGTTCAAAATCGACACCGTTACCGGTGAGAAAAACAAATATGTTCATTCAGGTTCTGTTTAGTGCGAGGGAAGAGCAAAGATACAAACATAATAGATACACAAAATGAACTATGTACGATCGTGTGACACACAGTTGGTACATGGCTCCCCCCCTAAAAATGACATACTGTACATGTTAAATAGGGCACCCTGATCTAGAGAGGCGAACTGGAGGCGGGTTATCTGGCAGGAGATAAGCAGGTTTTAGACGATCAATGGAGACCCAGTCTTCTTTGCCACGAATGTTTAGTAGGAATGCTTTCGGACTGCGTCGGATCCCAAGGAAAGGGCCCGTGTAAGGGGGCGTTAGCGGTGGCTTGCTAGTGTCATTGCGCAGGACGACGTGCATTGCAGAGTACAAGTCTGTCGGTATGTGATGCTTCGCTGGGGGCTTGTAAGTCTGGCGGCATGGAGTAAATTTTCCCACGACATGACGTATGTGCTGGAGATTGTCGGAGGAGGTTGTAGAGGGAACAAATTCGGCAGGGACAACCAATGGGTCGTCATACACCACTTCAGCTGCCGAGACATCGAGGGCGTCTTTAGGAGTGGTCCTTATTCCCAGACGGACCCAGGGAAGCTGAGTAAACCAGTTGGAATCCTCGCAGCAGGACATCAAAGCTGCTTTGAGGGTGCGATGAAAACGTTCAACCATTTCATTGGCAGTGGGGGTGTAGGCCATTGTCTGATGTAGGGTGATGCCTAGGAGATTCGCTAATGATGTCAACAATTGAGAGGGGAAAGTGGTACCCCTGTCAGAAGTAATTTGCTTAGGGATACCAAATCTTGCAATCCATCCTGAGAGTAAGGCAGATGTACATGAGGTGGACGTTGCAGTTTCCATGAGAATGGCTTCAGGCCAACGAGTGGAGCGGTCGATGGCGGTAAACAGGTAACGATGTCCTTGTGATGTGGATAGGGGGCCTACAACATCGATGTGAATGTGTGCGAAACGACGCTGAGGTTGAGGAAAGGTGCCCACTCCCGAATCCGTGTGTCGATGTACTTTGGAAGTTTGGCAAAAAGTACAGGCGCGGACCCAATTCTTAGCATCCTTAAAAATGCCGTGCCAAATGAACTTCGTCTTCAGCAGCTGTGCGGTAAAACGGCACGAGGGATGTGAAAGGCCGTGAATTAAATCAAACACCTGCCAGCGCATGGGAGCAGGAATCCAAGGTCGCGGTCTACCAGTACTGACGTCTCAGAGGAGGGTGGTGTTGGAGTCTTCGAGGGGGAAGTCTTCCCAATGGAGGGACGTGCAGGATGTCTTACATGCTTGATACTCTGGATCCTATCGTTGGGCTTCAGCATAGGGCGTTGTAATCCAATCCCAGTTGAACGGCAGCCAACGTGTTTCTTGACAGGGCATCGGCAACGGGATTCATTTTCCCAGGGACATATTGAAGGGTACAATTGTATATAGCCACGGCGGAGTGATGTCGGCGTTGACGGGCGGACCAGGCGTCAGACTGTCGAGTGAAGGCTTGCACCAGAGGCATGTGATCTGTGCGAATGATGAAGGGCGTACCTTCTAAGAAATGGCGAAAGTGACGGACAGCCAAGTGCACTGCCAGCAATTCCCGATCGAAGGTAGAATAACCCGATTCTGCCTTGGACAGTTTTCTGCTGAAGAAGGCCAAAGGGCGGGGCGAGCCGTTGACCACCTGCTCAAGTACTGCACCAATAGCAACGTCGCTGGCATCAGTGGAGAGAAGGAGAGGAGCATGTGGGATAGGAAAATTGAGAGCCGCAGCGGTTGATAGGGCCTTCTTTGCATTGCAGAAGGCCACTTCTTGAAGGGGACCCCACTTGAGGTCCTTTGGCTTGCCCTTGAGGGAGGTGCAGAGGGGAGCAAGAGTGGCGGCAATGGCTGGAAGAAAACGGTGATAATAGTTGATCATGCCCAAGAATTCCTGCAGAGCTTTGACGGTCGAGGGCGCGGGGAAGTCCTGAACGGCTGCTACCTTCTCAGGGAGGGGATGGACTACTTCAGGAGTGATGCGGTGCCCTATGAACAACAATTCGTTGGCGCCAAAGGTACACTTGTCGTACCGGACTACAAGGCCATTTTGTTGCAGGCGGTCGAGCACGATGCGCAGGTGACGGAGGTGTTCCTCTTTTGAGAAGAACACAAGTATGTCGTCCACATAACATACAGAGAAAGGGAGGTCCCCTAAGATGCCATCCATGAGACGTTGAAACGTAGTCCCGGCATTACGAAGGCCAAAACAGGAGTAATTGAAGGTGTATGTACCAAACGGAGTGGTGATGGTAGTCTTGGGGATGTCTTCTGGGTTCATAGGCACCTGATAATACCCCTTCAGGAGGTCGAGCGTAGAGCAAACCTTCGCTTTGTGCAGGTAGGAGGTCACGTCGACGATGTTTGGGAGCGGGTAGTGATCCGGTTCTGTTTCCATGTTCAGGCACCTGTAATCCCCGCACGGACGGAGGGAGCCGTCTTTCTTCAGAACGTTGTGTAAGGGTGACGACCATGGGCTGGAGGCCTTTTGGCAAAGGCCCATTTCCTCCATTTCGGCGAACGTCTGTTTGGCAGCTGCCAATCGTTCCGGTGTCAGACGTCTGAATTTTGAGAAGACTGGGGGTCCCGTCGTCTTGATATGGTGATAAATACAGTGCTTGGCAGGGGCCGTGGGCGTTTGGCGAAGTTCTGGACGGAAAACTTCCAGGTACGACGTGAGGAGGTGGGCGTAGGCATCTGTGGGTGCGTTGATGTGGAGAGCGAGGTTGGAGGGGGTGGGTTGAAGAGGTGTCGACAAGTACGAGTCTGCGTTAACCAACCGTCGGTAGGCGACATCGACCAGAAGGTGGAAATGAGAGAGGAAATCCGCACCGAGGATTGGCAATGTGACGTCAGCAACGAGAAACTTCCAATTAAATTTACCGTTTCTGAACGATAATGTGAGGTTCTCGTAACCGTAGGTGGGTATCGCAGATCCGTTGGCAGCTACCAGGCAGACGTAGACAGACTACGTCGTGTCCTCAAGAGTTACCTTGACAAGCCCCCGTGTCTACCAAAAATCGCACGCCCGTTCCTGCATCATGTAAAAAGAAAAGATTAGAAAAACGGGAGGCCACCACCACGAGCGATGGCCTACTTACACGTTTTTTGGCCACTGACAATCCTTGGCACATTTCTTCGCGGTTGCCCCGAATCTGAAGTGGTAGTAGCAAAACTGTGGCCGATGGGAGGTAGTAAGTGGCTGTAGAAGTCGTTGGTTGGGGTGCGAGCGAGTGGTGGGTGGTGGGCAGCTTTGTCGCCGCTTCGGCACGTCACAGGGTAGGCGTGTATGTCCTACGGCATTCATGTCAGCCTCGGTTGACGTTGAATAGGCGTCCCCTTCGTCAGGGGTGGAGGCGTTGATGGAGGTCTTGAAGTGGCTGTCCATAAGGGCATCGGCTTTGGTCATCAAGTCCTTTATGGGTAAACTATCGACATCGGGAATGGCAGCGCGTACAGGTTCGGGTAAACGGCATATCCAAAGGGCACGAAGTAGGTTCACCTCATGAGGAGAGTCGTCTGCGGCAGGTTGCAGGCGAGCGATACTGGTCATTTCCCTGAGAGCAAGCGAAGCCCTTTGGTTCCCCAACGGTTGTTGAGAGAGTTGAAAAAGCTTTGCTATACGGGCGGCTGGCGACGGCGAGTACTACTGTAGAAGGTATGTTTTGAGGGCATCATACGCTATTGGGGTGTCTCCTTGTTCACAAAGCCAGTCGGATATTTCCGGGAAGGTGTCCTAGGGTATCACCGCGAGAACATAATCTGTTTTGGTGGTTGAGCGAGTCAGGCCCTCGATGCGAAACTGGACTTCTGCACGCTGAAACCAAGCAAACACCTCTCCGCTGGCGAATAATGAAAGTTTCAATGGGGCAGCCGTAGCGCCAACTTCCGTCGAGTCCGCCATAGTACCAACGATGGAGGGGCGAGGGGGGGTGGAAGGTGGGAGGAGCGAGTCGACTTCCGGGGTCACCAATGTGATGGGCTGAGAGAAGGTTGTGACTCAAGACAGGATGAAAGCAACTGAGTGAGTTTATTAAAAAACACTCCTTTATATACAAAAGCTCAAGGCAACAGGAAATTTCATGTTCAAAATTGACACTGTTACCGGTGAGAAAAACAGACATGTTTATTTAGGTTCTTTTTAGTGCAAGGGAAGAGCGAAGATACAAACATAATATATACACAAAATGAACTATGTACGATCGTGCGACACACGGTTGGTACAGATGGCAAGGTTACAGTGACCAAAGAAACAAACGGGTTTGAGCGGGACTCGAACCCGTCTAGCTTTCACCAGTCAGTGACGTTACCAACACTATTAGCTACATATAAAACCAAATTTTAAAAAAAATTGTATTATATTTCATCCGTTTACCTCGTTTTCTGAAAAAAAAGGCTTTGTTATAAAAACCTTAACTGAATTCAGTCGATTGACATTACTTGCTCACCTTTCTATTCTGCATTCTTTGTTTACGATCATCATTACATTTAGTATCATATGTCTTCCATATCATTAATACATCTTAAAAACTAATTAAATCAATAACTATTCGCTGAAAAACTTTAAAAGCTTACTTGCTATATGAATGAAGAAAACTAAAATGGTACTTAAAGTTGAAAATAAAATCATCGTTTATCAAACTCATAACGTTCCCTCGGATTCACGCACCCAGATACAAATAATGATTAAGTCTT
>NC_090746.1:61833021-61835521 GCF_036898095.1 Palaemon carinicauda | reverse complement strand
TAAATACCTAGATAAGCAAAAGTGGCACTTGTTTTCTTTTTTATTCATCATATACAGGTATACATATATAATCTCATATCTTATCTATTACTTGCTTTGAAATAAAAAATACAATGAAACCCGTTAATTGGGATTACAGAAACGATTACTTTTGATCGAAATATAATGTAAACAAAAGGAGGAAGCAGATGACACTGGGGTATAGAAATAATAAATACCGGGTTATCTCTTTTAAAACATACAATGAAGACTTGTTCAATCGCTCTGTGTTGCAAATCCAAAGTATTTTCTGACGAAAGCTCACAAAGTGTGTGACGTTGACTAAGCTTAGGCAGGTGGTGTGTCAGTTAATCTGGAAGCTTCACATTTCCACTTACAGGTCAAGAGGGAGATTTTTATTTTGTAAAGAAAAGGTGGACTAGATTTCATGCAAGTATGAAAAGAACTACAGGTTGATAAGTATAACTCTCCCTTAACTAGTTAAGTTGTTAACAGGACACAAATAATAAGTATTAATCTACGGGCTGCATTATCACAAGAGCCCGTGATAAGGGCCAGGCAATCTACAAAAAGAGAACTAGAGTTCTAATTTTTCTTAAATATAGTTTAAATTCATCGACGTTTTTATGCAAAATATATTTCATATTTCAACTATAACTCGTTACATGCTTTCAAAATCTTTCTAAATTCTCTAGTGCCATTGTAGGATGATTACGGGAATATTCATGCAGAAGAGCAAGAACTATTAAAATTGAACGATGATGAAATAAGATTAATCAGGTCCGAACATTCAGACTTGAAAAAAAAAAAAAAATCTTACGTATTGGTTGATTAAAGGGAAAAACTAGTCCTAATCCCTCACTCTAATAAACCTACCGACAAAACTTTTATTAAAAAAGTAAAGCGAATTCTTTGTAATTATAATCACTATTGACTAAAAAGGGAGGATATTAAAATCAAGCATATGAAGGTTTCAGACCTACTAGGAAAGGAATTTCACCATATTGAATTTTCATGGTGCTCATATTTTACTACTTTTCAAATAATGAATCACTTACAAGTTACAAGAATTCCTAGTTAACAACAAACATTATCGTATATATAACGATATTACCTCCTCTTATCCCCACTTTATATAATTTATAATTTCATATTCAACTGTGTATAATTAGTTTCAACTTAAATCATAACTAGCCATAACTATTATTCCTTGCAACATAATATATATTAAACAGGATATCTAAATCACATACTTTAATAGCCTCCAACCACATTATACATCCATGATAATTTATGATATCTATATGTTACGGACAAACGCAATTCTAATAAATGTACGTAAAATTTCTATATTGTTAAATTCATTCAATTTCACAGTAGTATAAACTGATTACTATGATAACTAACTATTCATGTACGTCGTACTTACAAACTATATCCGAATGTTTATCTTAACGATGCTATTCATATAAAATTATCAACTATGAGATTTAATTTATTCGCTTTCAATATCACGTAATGACACTTTTCAATTAAAATGCAAGAAGTAATTTTAAATTCCCTTGTTCAGTTTACCTTGATAATCGATTCAAAGAAAAACGTAATTAAAAACAAGACTAGTTTGTTTTCCCTGCATATTATACAGCAAATTGATAAAAAAGAACGCTTCGCGTTTCCTTAGTATTTTTTAATAATTCCACCAAGATAGTTTAACTTTTACCGTAAAACTCGAAAATTCACCATAAATATCGAACTAGCATCTTAAAACTTGAAAATTCATCTAAGAACTCGAACCTTCGTCCTAAAACTCGAATCATCTGAAAAAATCTAAAATCTGAATTGGCGGAAAATCTCCTTTCTTATCAGCTACAATAGACTCAACATTTTCCCATCAGCTCCTTGGTCCAACAAGAGCGACCATCGAAAAACTTAATTTGTGGATTCTGTGAACGGTTGACTGACTTGGTGTCTTTCGATAGAGGTAAATTTTGTCTCTTGATAATTTAGGTATCATATCATTTTATTTACTTCCTATTCGTATTGTGATTGTATTCCAAGATTGTATAAGTTTTATTGTTGTTACAAGATTATTTCTTTCTGTCACTTTTTTTTTATTCGATTCTTCGATACGTCCTCGTCGAAAAAATCATAAACATAATCCTGTACTAGAGCAAGTGCACAGACGCAATATGGAACCCCTACCTATATATGAGGATGTCCATAGAAAGATGTCGATCCAGTACCATGGTGAGCCCTATTCTCTCTATGTGGAATTATTCAAACAAATAGATGGTGTAGTCATTGAGTCTTGGGACTGCAAATACTGCATGTACAAATACTGTATGTATATGACTAGCATCTAAGAAAAGTCCTTCAGAAAACACAAGCCAAAAAAGTAGGGTCTGTACATCGATGACATACTCATTAGGACGAAAAACCTTAAAGACATAAGAGTTAGTTGACATATTCATGAGAAATTCCATACCCAATTTTACATTGG
>NC_090746.1:61823021-61828021 GCF_036898095.1 Palaemon carinicauda | reverse complement strand
GCAGGTATACACACAAAAATAAATATGAAGGTGAGAGAGCAAATATAATAGAAAAGTTGGATTTTTTAATGGCAGAATTCCTGGAAATGAAGAAAAGTACATCATATCAGAACAGGAAGGAAGCATGGCAGAATCTATATTATTACCAATATTAAATAATGGGGATGAAACACAAACCATAATAGTGATGGATGCACAGGGTTTAGTCACGAGTAACTCTAAAAGGAAAATAGAGTTCTTAGAAGAACTAACCCAAATTGAAAAAATAGATATATTAAATATAAGTGAAACATGGTATTCCAAAGAGACTGGCAGTGATGACCAGATAAAGGGTTTCCAAACTTATAGATCAGACAGAACAAATAGGAATCAAGGGGGAACCGCAATATATGGAAGAGACATAAATCAAGGAAAAGTCTGTGAAAAAATACAGCAACACAGAATGTGAATTGATTGCGGTAGAATTTGAATTTGAAAAACTAGTGAATATAGTAGTTTACAGACCCCCAAATACTAAGGAGTTTGACATAATAATAGAAAAAAATAGATGATATATGTAGAAACCATAAAGACTAGAATATACACCTATCCGGAGATATTGACTTTCCTTTCGTGGATTGGAAAGAATGGATAGAAGAAAGTGGTTGTATGTATGCATATAAAAAAGAGAGTAATAGTAGCGCAGAAGATAAGAGGCAATTTGAAAAGCTTCAGGATATGCTATTAGAACATAATATGCAACAAATAAACCACATTCCAACAAGAAAGAAAAATGTCCTAGATCTAGTATTTGTGAATGAGGTGAATTATGTTAAAGAAATAATAGCGTATAACACGGGAATTTCAGACCACAATGTCATAGAATTGATATTCCATTCCAAAGCAAATGATCGCAGAATTAATCAAAGCACAAAACGTTGGGAAGGATATGGAAAATATATTTTTTATAGTAAGAATATAAAATGGTCAGAAATAAATGAAGAACTGAATAAAGAATGGAAAAATGTATTTGTAAGTGATAATATACAGGTAAATACGGACATACTGTACAAAATACTGGAAAAAAATGTTGAAAAATATGTACCGAAAAAAAAAAAAAACAATAAACAAAAGACATGCATACCAAGAGACAGAAGGATCTTATTTCAGAAAATTAGAAAGTGGAAGAAAAATCTTGCAAAAGAAAAAATGTGTGGAAAATGATGGAAATATAATGTAAGATAGAAAATGCAGAACAAAAGATTATACAGTCGAAAGCAAATGAAAAAGGGACTTAGAAGAAAGGACACTTCGACTTATAAAAAAAAAAAACCCAAAGTGCTTTACTCCCACGCAAAAAAGATGAATAAAGGGAGATTAGAAATAGGCCCTCTAAGAATTGAAGGACGGCTAACGAATGAAAAAAAGGAAATATGCAATATATTAGCAGAAAAATATAAGAGTGAGTTCACGCCAAGAATTGCGAATGAGAATAATGAAATAGAAATGAGGGAAGAAAATGTTGAATATTTTGCGGATATAGATATTAATGAAGCAGATATTGTCAAGGCTATAAACGAAATTAAAAATGGATCTGCAGCCGGACCAAATGGAGTTCCAGCGATTTTGTTAAAAAAAAAAAAAAAACTGCAAACACTATCGCGAAGCCGCTTGCAATACTGCTAAGACAAAGTGTAGATATGAGCGAGATATATGTTAAACATAAATTAGCTTATATAACCCATATCTTCAAAAGTGGATCAAGACTAGAGGCAAGCAATTATAGACCTGTTAGTCTAACATCACATATTATGAAAGTGTATGAGAGGGTAATAAAAAAGAAAATAATGAATCATTTGGTTAAAAATAATTTGTTTAATATAGGTCAACACGGTTTTGTGCCCGGAAAAAGAACACAAACCCAACTGATAGCACACTATGAAAACATATACAAAAATATGATGAATGAAAAAGACACAGATGTGATCTATCTAGATTTTGCAAAAGCCTTCGACAAGGTAGACCATAATAGAGAAAAAAATGAGGAAGCATAATATTGTGGGAAAGATAGGAAAATGGGTAAAAGAATTCCTGCAAAACAGAAAACAGATAGTGGTTGCAAATGACGAGAAATCAGATGAAGCTCACGTAATATCTGGCGTGCCACAAGGTACGGTATTAGCTGCACTGCTGTTTGTTATTATGATCTCAGACATAGACTGTGATGTTGAAAACTCTGTAGTGAGAAGTTTCGCCGATGACACAAGAATAAGTAAAGAAATTACTTGTGATGAAGATAGGAACTCATTACAAAGAGATCTAAACAAAATATATGAATGGGCAGAAATAAATAGGATGGTATTTAACTCCGATAAATTCGAATCAATAAATTATGGAAACAGAGAAGGAATGGTATATGCATACAAGGGACCTAATAACGAGACAATCACAAACAAGGAAGCAATTAAAGACCTTGGTGTAATGTTAAATAGGAATATGTTATGCAACGACCAAATAGCAACACTGTTGGCTAAATGTAAAGCAAAAATGGGAATGCTATTCAGACACTTTAAAACAAGAAAAGCTGAACACATGATTATGCTTTACAAAATTTATGTGCGTAGCACACTCGAGTACTGCAATGTGACATGGTACCCACACTACCAAAAGGATATTGCACAAATAGAGAGTGTACAAAGGTCCTATACTGCTAGAATAGAAGAAGTTAAGGACCTTGACTACTGGGAAAGACTGCAATTTTTAAAACTATACAGTCTAGAAAGGAGAAGAGAACGCTACATGATAATACAAGCATGGAAGCAAATAGAAGGAATTACTGAAAACATCATGGAGCTAAAAACATCAGAAAGAGCAAGCCGAGGTAGATTGATAGTGCCAAAAATATACCAGGAAAACTAAGGAAGGCGCACAGGACATTAATCCACTATGCACCAGCATCGATAATGCAGCGACTATTTAATGTGCTGCCAGCTCATCTAAGAAACATATCAGGAGTGAGCGTAGATGTGTTTAAGAATAAGCTCGATAAATACCTAAGATGCATCCCAGACCATCCAAGACTGGAAGATGCAAAATACACCGGAAGATGCATTAGCAACTCTCTGGTGGAAATACGAGGTGCCTCACATTGATGGACCTGGGGGAACCCAAACATAAAATAAGGCAATAAGTAAGGTAAGGCTCTCTCTCTCTCTCTCTCTCTCTCTCTCTCTCTCTCTCTCTCTCTCTCTCTCTCTCTCAGTATACTGTATATATATATATATATATATATATATATATATATATATATATATATATATATACTCAGTATATATATATATATATATATATATATATATATATATATATATATGTATATGTATATATATATATATATATATATATATATATATATATGTATATATATATGTATATATATGTGTATATATATATATATAAATATATACATATATATATATAAAATATGAATATATATATACATATGTGTATATTTATATACATATATATATCCATATATATATATATATATATATATATATAGTATGAGAAATAAAGTGGAGGGAAAGTAAGAACAAATGAATAGAAAAAGTTGAGACATAAGAAAAGGTGTAATAACAGGTAGATATTGTAGATTTATGAAACATCAAAGTAAATTTACGCAAGAAATTGGCTGTACATGGAAATTAAACTTGGAAAAATGCGAGTAATGAATTTTAATAGAAATATTTAAAGAATATAAGTGAATAATTTGTCAAAAGTGATATAAATTAACAAATATTAAGAGAGAGAGAGAGAGAGAGAGAGAGAGAGAGAGAGAGAGAGAGAGAGAGAGAGAGAGAGAGAGAGAGAGATAGAGAAGGTGCAGAGATAACAGACGGGAGGAAATGGCTACCCCAGGAAGTGCTAGATAAAAGGAGAGATGAATCGTGTGTACACAGATTGGTGAGTTACTAATGAACCTTCTGTGAAGGAATAGGAAATTGCCGACGTGAAAGTATTCAAAGGATACATATTGAACTGACTGGAGGTCCCTCCGTATTCAAAGGATACATATTTAACTGATTATTTTTTATTTACGAAAAGGGACGGATGGCAAAACTTCAGTGAAAACCGATTATTTCAGAACCTCGTAGAACATTAATCCATGCAATACCAATCAATGTATTCCAAATCCCTGGGAATTCAATATATCAAATCAATTCATTGAAAAAAATAAAATTGAGTTTCAAAATTAGAATATCTACTTCAATATATTTAGAAAGAATTAATTCTTCTTTAAGAAAATGTAAACTTATATGTATTTTGACAGAATTAACATTAAGATAGTCACTGCTCTTTTATAGATAGATAGAAAACGAACAGCAGAGAACCTGTTGAATGTGCCATTCGGCTGTAAACATTTCTTTTTCTGCGAAAGAAAAAACAAACTTATTTACTTTTGGTTATTTAAAGAGATTATTTCGAACATCCTATTACAAAGGATAAAACAAATAACTATAGAAATGGTAAAGTGTTTTTTGTTGTTGTTTTAGGACACTTTTCTCTTGGGAAAGAGGCATGTTGAGCAGTCCGAGTAAAGCTCTTGGATTCTCTCTCTCTCTCTCTCTCTCTCTCTCTCTCTCTCTCTCTCTCTCTCTCTCTCTCTCTCTCTCTCTCTCTCTCTCTCAGAACAACATGGCTTAGCATCGAATAGAGAAATTAATCCAGGGGCTTAAGATGCCTAGACTCCCTATACCGGCAAATGTTGCTTTGTCGGAAATTTAATGTGTGACTATATAATATATATATATATATATATATATATATATATATATATATGAATATATATATATATATATATATATATATATATATATATATATATATGTGTGTGTGTGTGTGTGTGTGTGTGTAGAAACCATGACAGTTGACACGTGATTAGCATAACATATATATATATATATATATATATATATATATATATATATATATATATATATATATATATATAATTTATATAT
>NC_090746.1:61813021-61818021 GCF_036898095.1 Palaemon carinicauda | reverse complement strand
CGGGTCGTACTTTTTTTCATCACAAGGCTTGCAGTTAGGTTGAGCTTGCTATATATAACAAGTTTTACCTTCTGGTAAGGTGTTTTAGGGCAACAACTCGACTGAAGGTTTCTAGCAATGTCCAGGGTTTTTGTCTTATTCGTTGGTTTTAGTCGTCGTGGATTGCTGAACTTCTATCATGCTATCGGGATATCCATTATTTGTTTGAAGTTGTCGAATTCGTTTTAGGTCGGCATCTACGTCTTTTAAAGTTTTACTGTGCGTGAATGCTCTTTTGACGTAAGCACTCATTACTGACTGTTTGTATGCTTCGGGGCACTCACCTCTGGCATTTAAGGACCTTCCCACGTTGGTTGATTTTGTGTATACCCATGTCTTGGTTTGACTAGGACAACGAGGAAAGACAGTGTTTTTTCTTAACTGTATTCGGGTTTGTCGAAACAGTGCTATAGAGAATAAAGTATGAAGAAAAGGAATAATCATCGTTTATTAAACCAAAGTTGAGGAGATATGAGGATCCCTATAGGAAACACGTTGATACCAACATAGCTATCGCCTTCACACACACACACACACACACACACACACACACACACACACACACATATATATATATATATATATATATATATATATATGTATATTTATACACACATTCGCGAAAATATATGTATACACACATATCTATATATACATTATATATATATACATGTATATATATACATACATATATATATATATATATATATATATATATATATATATATATATACATATATACTGTATATATATACATATATTATATATATATATATATATATATATGAGTGTGTCTGTGTGCGTGAGTGTGTGTGCGTGTGTATTTTCATCAAATATGAATAAATCGCAGCAAAGCATAAGCAGAACACCTTCTACATTTCTTGAAATCGATTAAGCTTATGATGATACAAATTTAGGGACGATATTGTGGTAAGCAGTTTTTCTACCGCAACTACCGCTACATGAGACTTGCCTTGGATTTGCATATCATTACTTCCATTATATATATATATATATATATATATATATATATATATATATATATATATATATATATATATATATAGGTTTCCTACATAAAACAAACAGAGCTAAAGGCCTTCTTTCCTACCTATAATACGGAAATGTCATTTTAATATCCTCATATTAGTGCCTTTAACTTATATCAAATAACTTGTGTAATTCGTCGTTATTAAGGCTCAGGTTATTAGTAGTCTACAGATATGATTTTCGCTATCCATTAGTATCAAAAGCGAATTATACTTCTAATCTAAAGATCTCTTGTTTGAGACAGTGGTTGCGTGGATGCTCCATCATGTATTTAGTTTTTTTTTTTTTTTTTTTTTTGGGGGGGGGCATTTCCTTTGTTGCTTTGAATAAACAAATACATCTAGATACACACACACACACACACACATATATATATATATATATATATATATATATATATATATATATGTATATATATACATATATATACACACACACACACACACACATATATATATATATATATATATATATATATATATATATATATATATATATATGCTAAGTTACATCCCTAATTGGAAAAGCAGAATGAATCAACGGACTCCAATAGGAAGAGCAGCCCAGTGCGAAAAGGAAATAGAGATGTAACAAAACAAATCATACATGAGAAATAGTAAATAGTTGAAATAATAATCTAAGATCAATAATAGAGTTAAATAAATAAGTCATACATAAATCTTATAACGAGGCATGGCAACATGTCCAACAGAAATTCGTTTACAAGTTAGATCTTCTGAAGTTCACTAATTCAATTAACACATCAAGAATATCATTCAACAATATAGACACGGCCGGAATAAAACATCTAGAATGTTGTGTAGTAGAGTCTTATGAAGGAGAAGTTAAGACTGTTAGAATTAATTGCATACTTAGTATCACCGTACAAGATGGTATAGTCTCGTAACAGTGAATGCAATGGACGGTCCAAATTATGCAAAATATCATGCAATATACACAAAGAACTGATTGAACGATGGTGCCAGAAATTAATATCCAGATTTATAACCGTTGGTTTTTATCTAACAAATTGAGATGTGAGTCAGTTGCTGAAGATCAAACCAGAAAACCGTGCTCAGAACATGGCAGAACGAAAGATTAGAACATAACTTCAGAATAGATTGGCCCCACCAAACATCCTTAAGGATTTCTCAATATGCCTGTTTTTAGTCGAATTGAATAAAAAACTGAAAGGATGCGTTACTCAAAAGAAAACTTGCAATCAAGAATAGCACCTACAATTTTGAATTAGTTATATACAGCTAAAGATATATTGTCAATGGAAAAATCTTGATACTAAGTAGGCCTAGTCACTATCCTTGTAAAAATTCAACCTCAACACAATCTCTTGCATAATGCTCTAATTTGGCTACATCTCTTTTGTGGGATTCAGCAACCCCAGGTCTAAATTGAACAGATAGATAAAAAGAGAGTTACATCATCTATATATTCAAGAAGTTTCTTTTCAAGACGAAACCACCTATTATGAGTATATGAAAATCAACAGGCCGAAAGCACTACACTAAAGAACATCAAATATTACATTCCTATAGTCACAAAGGCGCAAATAAACAATAACTCTTGGCCACATATTGCTTAAAATTTCATATGAACACACACACACACACACACACACACACACACACACACACACATATATATATATATATATATATATATATATATATACAGTATGTGTGTGTGTGTGTGTGTGTGTCTGTGTGTGTGTATGCGTTTGTAAGTAAATTGATCATCTCTGTAAATATTGGCTTCGGCAGAGCTGCATACAAATATGCAATTATTATAACCTGAAATCTATCGAAGCCCCTTCATATTTCCATTTTACTTTTCTTGTCGATGAAAGGCCAATACATTTTAAGGATGGGGGAGCACAAGAGACACGCGAAAAGCATTACCCAATAGGGGAAATAACCTAACAATTTCTTTTCCGATATTAACAAGAGATTTATCTTTTTTCTATAAACAATAATGAGTTACAAAAAAGCGAAAACTGAAATTGAAGAAAAATACATCCCAAGAGTATTGTAGCATAAAAGAAAATTATAGGGTACAAAGTTACTGAAAATTTATACTACTGTATTGTCTAAAACTTCAATCTTTAACATCTCTCTCTCTCTCTCTCTCTCTCTCTCTCTCTCTCTCTCTCTCTCTCTCTCTCTCTCTCTCTCTCTCTCTCTCTAAGACTTCCATGTATTCTTTACATCGGCAATACACTCTTTTGTAAGGGAAACTGAGCATTTCAAAAGAGACAATTTTCTGAAATGCTCAATTAACTTAGTGACGTAAAATCTAAGAAACCTTCATATGAATATGGCTATTTACAACACGAAAATTACATGGAAAGAAATTTTGGAAAATTATCGGGAAAATTGGAACTCTTAATTTTGTTAAAATCTCCCTTAGAAACGGATCACAATTGGTAAGAAAAAATACACGAAATCATAATTACCATTATATATCAAACATTTTTCTACGTAACATTATGACATTTATGAGATACATTATAACGGTGTTACTGATCTTCAGATATTTTATAGTTATTATTAGTTACTTTTCATATATATATATATATATATATATATATATATATATATAGATAGATAGATATAATATATATATATATATATATATATATATATATATATATATATATATATTCCTCCTTATATTCTTTCCTCACTTGGCTTAAAGCATCTTGCTTTTCCTACTAGGGTTGTAGCATGCTAATAATAATAATAATAATAATAATAATAATAATAATAATAATAATAATAATAATAATAATTGGAACGCCAACCGTCATTTCAATTTCAATATATCAGTCAATAATTTTATTGGAATTCTCTCGACTTTGCACGTCTCTTTATGGAAATAAATAGTGCAACAATAATGTATTGATTGATTTTGAGTTATCTGGCATCCTGACACGGAAAATCATTGACACCGAACATTAACATTCACAGACGGCATTGGCAACACTGCCAAGTAATATCTTGGTAACACTGCAGCAACGTTCAGTGAGTCAGGGGGAACGGAAGGGACCGTGACTACCAAGATTAGACGGATGGACTCAAGGTCCAGTTGTACCTTGGGCCTGGGAGGGAGGTCACAAGCTGCCCTGTCTGCGATTAATTTGCCAAAAGGAAAAACCTGTTAAAGGAAAGCAAAGGTTCTGGCGAGGATTTCTGCTGCTGGATATTTTCGGGGCGGAGGGGGGCGGGTGATTATCATGTTTTCATAGGAAAGTGTCAAGGTTAGGTTTCAAAGATTTTAAAGGTAGATCAAGACTGACATACAGTAGCCAAGGAGCAGTGACAATGTCCTTGACAGTAACCACATTACATAAGATCAGCCCCCCCCCACCCCCACCGCCCCCCACCCCCACCGCCCCCCCCCCCACCGCCCCCCCCCCCCCACCCCCATCCGTTTCACCCAAGTTAGGACCCAGGAGGATCAGGCAATGGCTGCTGATGACTCAACAGGTAAACATATACGCTCCCCTATAGGTTTGAGCGTGTCTCAAACCCTAGTCCAGCAGATCAGCAGACAGGGACATTTCCAATTGGCTAAAAGATGAAGCGAGATGCTTTAATAGCATTTGGATAGTGAAGGTTGGACAGTCGTTGTACAAAAAATTATCGGATGATGATTTGAGAGTCAATTTTACAACCTTATCTGCGTGGTTAGATGTTCACTCGCTGAAACTTAGACGGTTGGTAAGATGATCAATCATAGTTGTTTAACTTTTAGTTGGAATAATTGGGAAATATCTTCAAACATGGTTGCTCAAAGAGGAATGGATTGATCAGCTAGAATGCTACGCCATAAGTCAAGCCAAGGGAGATTTCGTTAGCAATAATTATTTTGTATGGTTATAGTGGTTCACTTCC
>NC_090746.1:61778021-61808021 GCF_036898095.1 Palaemon carinicauda | reverse complement strand
TCTCGGGGAGAAACTGCATCAGGCCACAGCTTCTTCCAGGCAGAATTGAGGGTCCGTCAAGTTAATCCCACCCAAGCCTGATCTATGATCTTCAAGCAGTGCACGATGTTGAAGTGGCTTTTCCAAAATTCACGCAAAGTTAAGTTTGTGCTTTGTGTGACATTAAAGCACTGCTTGAATAGGTGCTTGGTGTAGAGGTTCTTGAAATTTGAGATGACTTGCTGGTCCATGGGCTGGAGGATAGAGGTGGTATTTGGTGGAAGATACAGCACCTTTATGAACTTAAATTCATCAAAGATATCATCAAGTCCGGGGGGGGGGGTGAGCTGGTGCATTGTCAAGGCACATAGGGCAAGTCAACCGATCCTTCATTGGCTTATGCCCAGGCAATTTCTTCTCTTCGGCGGTGATGTAGGTTCGACTGGGCATCTTCTTCCAAAACAGCCCAGTTTCATCACAATTAAACACTTGCTGCTCTACGTAGCCTTCTTCCAGCACGATCCTTTCAAAGTTCTTGACAAAGTCAGCTGCAGCCTTTGTGTCCGCACTAGCAGCCTCTCCGTGGCGAACAACTGAATGAATCCCGGACCGTTTCTTAAATTTCTCAAACCAGCCACGAGATGCCTTGAAATCGTCTGAGGAAGGTTCGGTTGAACTCTCCCCAGCATCACCCCCAGAGCTCTCCTCCTTCAAGTCCGTGAAGATGGCGTGCGCCTTCTCGCAGATGATGGTTTCGGTGATGGTGTCGCCAACAATCTCTCTGTCCTTGATCCAGATTAGCAGAAGTCGTTCCATCTCTTCTATGATAGGGATACGGCGTTTTGAAATAATGGTGATCCCCTTAGAAGGTTTCACTGCTTTAATAGTTTCCTTCTGTTTCAGGATTGTCGAGATCGTCGACATATTACAGCCATATTGTTTAGCAAATTCACTCACGCGAACGCCACGCTCATGTTTTTCAATAATTTCCTGCTTTACGTCTAAAGAAAGCATTTCCTTCTTCCTTTTCTCACCACTACCACTACCACTTGCAAAACTAAGCCTTTTAGGACCCATACTTTACGTAAATTACCGTAAAAGGATACACGTAAAAAATCATGATTAAAACAGTACAATAATAGCAGAACGCACAGGGCACAACCGCAAGAAGCCGACGAGAACAGAGGACTGACCCAAGCCACGCTAATTGAGGATCCCTCCGAGGTCGAAGTGCTGCCTTCTATCGGCGGAAATAAAAAACACATCCGGCGCTATGAGTACCAACTACGCGTACGAGTATTGTTTACTTTGGGTGTCGAAAAAAAAATTCGGGTGTAGAGTAGGAACGTGTTCGAATTGTACTTCGCGTGTCAAAAAATTCGGATACAACCGGTACGACGAAAATTGCTTACTTCGTGTGTCGAAATAAAATTCGGGTGTAGAGTAAAAAATTTGCTCGAATTTTACTTTGGATTTTGGAAAATTCGGATGTAGATACGATCGGATGTAGAGGTTCCACTGTATATATATATATATATATATTATATATATATATATATATATATATATATATATATATATATATATATATATATATATATATATATATATATATACGTGTGTGTGTATGCATGTATGTGTGTATATATATATATATATATATATATATATATATATATATATATATATATATATATATATATATACACACACACATATATATATATATATATATATATATATATATATATATATATATATATATATATATATATATTTCGACACTTCATATTTATGTAGAGGAGTTGACGATTATCAATAAATATCGCTATTGTTATTGGAAATAATTATCCATAAAAAATAACAGATGCGATCTACTTTTAACATATATTTACAAAATCACCTTTAAATTCCATAAACAACCATTCAAACCTGTAAAGGGTTGGCGACCCTTCTATTTTATTGCATCATACCAATTTTACAATGCAGCAATATGAATATTTCTATACCAAATTTGTATGAAGTAAACGATAAAACTTGTAGAAAAATAAGACTAAATCTAAGAAAATTTTCACCAATTTTACAATGCAGCAATATGAATATTTCTGTACCAAATTTGTATGAAGTAAACGATAAAACTTGTAGAAAAATAAGACTAAATCTAAGAAAATTTTCACACGTATCTCAAATTTATATATGGGTTCATGGGCACTGATATAGAATTATTCCTTTGATGATTCTATATTTAAAGTTCAAATTTGCGATATAATTTATATAACTGCCTTACACTGTTTGCTCCAGAGCAATGACCAGAGACCTGAAAAAATGAAAAGAATCGAATGTTTCATACGGATTCGTTTGGTTCATAAAACTAATGGAGTGTTCTATGGTTAAGAGGCCATGTTTATGATTTTTGGGGCGACCTTGTCTATGATTTTTTTTAATGTTAATCAAGTTTACATCATTAGTTTGTAAAGAAAAACACCTATAAAGAATGTCAATTCTCATTTTATACATGTTACTGGAATTTAAATAACAAACGAACCTTATATAGATGAAGTGTGGCTAGACTACCGCAAATCATTAAAATTTTATGAAAACCTTGAGTGGATGCATTTCATGCATGTCAAAGATCATCATGCTCTATAGAGCGGGCGAATTGATTCCGCTTGAATACCCAGGTTTGCTTAATTATTGAGGACGTTTATTCTCTCTCTCTCTCTCTCTCTCTCTCTCTCTCTCTCTCTCTCTCTCTCTCTCTCTCTCTCTCTCTCTCTCTCTCTCTCTCTCTCTCTCTCTATATATATATATATATATATATATACATACATATATATATATATATATATATACACATAAATATATATATTATACATACATATATATATTATACATACATATATATATTTATATATATATATATATATTTATATATATCATATATAGATATGTACACTGTTTATATATACACAATATATATATATATATATATATATATATATATATATATATATATATATATATATATATATACATATACACGGTATTTAAATATATGTATGTATATTTACATTATATATCTATATCTATATATAATATATATACGTATAATATATATATACATATATATATATATGTATATGCACATACACACACACACACACATATATATATATATATATATATATATATATATATATATATATATATATATGTGTGTGTGTGTGTGTGTGTGTGTGTGTGTGGGTGTGTGAGTGTGTGCGTTCGTGTACATCTTTCAGTGCCTGATTTCGAGCCTTAACGTCAGGATATGGATTTAGGCATTTATACAGAGTCATACACTTGGCCTTTGGACTCTTGATAGGTACATCTTTGTTGACCTTGGTCATACCCAAACCCTTTCACCGCGTTAAGGTTTTTCCACCACTATGCACTTCGCTGAAGTTAGGAGAATCATCATCATCATCATCTCCTCCCACGCCTATTAACGGAAAGGGCCTCGGTTACATTTCGCCCGTCGTCTCTCTCTCTTGAGCTTTTAAATCAACACTTCTCCATTTATCATCTAATAATTCACGCTCCACAGTTTTCAGCCATGTAGGCCTGTCTTTCAACTCTCCTAGTGCTTTGTGGAGCCCAGTTAAAATTCTGGTGAACTAATCTCTCTTGGGGAGTGCGAAGAGCATATCCGAACCATCTCCCTCTACCTCTCACCAAGGGGAGAATAATAATATATATTTTATAATAATAAATAATTGAAGACTTCATATATTGAATTTGCTCGTGGAGCTAAGTTCCAGCATATCTCATCGACCATAAAATTTAAAGGGCAAATTGCACATCCAAAAGCGCTTCAGCGAATTAATTGCCAGCTAATTTGGTGTTAATAATTTAGATCACCTGGACAATATGAGCAACGCGAGAAGTCGTACGTCAATTGTTCTATTGATACGAGACTGATACTGACATTAATACATATTTTAATTAGGATAATCATATTAAAAAGTATATATTATTTCAATGGTTATTTAATGATTTTGGCTGAAGGGTTTAAACACAGTAGGGTGTATTTGTCAGTTCAGTTCATTCAGAAAAGACTCCGGTAGATATACGCCAGAGGGGAAATTGCTTTTCAATTATTCTTGCATTGCCTCACCGGACAAGTTACATTCGTTCAAGACTTCAGGATGTATTGGTCTTTTTGCTAAACACTGTCTTATGAAATGCATCTAAGCGAATTCATTTACGTTTGATATTCACAAGAATATAACACGTACTATTCATCCATTTTTCTTTCAGTATACTTACATCAACAACGAATGCAGCTGTTTCAAGTCCCCTGCAGGACAAAGGCCTCAAACATGCTTATTCATGTCTAGGGTTTGGCCAGTGTTCATCACAACTCTGGCCACTTTGGACCGGTGATGGTGGGAGATTTTCGTTTTATCGTTTACAGCAAACTAACCAAGTATTGGTGGCCCTGTATAGTACAACTTTGCTGATCATGGCGATTCGTAAATCCTTTTACTACGTTAAGATGTTCCCACTTGTACGTCTTTACATGTATTGATTTAAGTTAAAATACGATCGATAAGTGATATGCTTACTTTCAAACAATAAGTACTTACTAATAAGACAGTAAAGACATACACACGCACACAAAAATAACCTTCAACGTTTCTACGCATGAATTTTTACAACTCGTGAGAATGTCATCTTTAATGAATAGCTGAGCTGGTTTTATCTCTGGATCAGAGGAAAGTGACGTGAATCATAAAAGTCTATTTGCTGGTAGGTGGTGGTAATATCATAATCATGGTCATCAGCAGCCTTTACTAGTCCGATGCAGAACAAAGGCCTCAGACATGTCCTTACACTTGCGTTTGTTCATGGTCTTTCTGTGCCAGTCCACACCCGCAAGCTTTCTTCTCCTCTTCCCCTGATTCTTTTACAATATCTAAGTACCCATTCTGTTATTCTTATTGTCCATCTATTGTCTGTCATTTTCATTATATGTCCTGATCATTTTCATTTCGTTTTCTTACATGTTAGAATATCCTCTACTTTAGTTTGCGCTTGTATCCATGGTGCTCCTTTTCTCTTTCTTAGTGTTATTTCCATCATTATTATTTCCATAGCTCTTTGAGTTGTAACTACCTTACGTTCCAAGGATTTAGTAAATCCCTAAGTTCCGATGCATAAGATAATGCTGGTAGGACCATCTCATTAAATACTTTTGTTTTTGGAAAAAGTGGCATTTTAATTATCATAATTTAATTTTGTTTACCAGAAACCCCCATCCTATGCTTATCTTTCTTTTAATTTCAGTATAGTGTCCAGGGGAAAAAATTTACTGTCTGTCCTAAGTACGTATATTCATTAAGAATCTCTAGAGGCTCGTCTATATCTCTTATTTATTGTCTCTCTTCATTTTCATTGAATATTATTTTTATTTTACCCCTATTTATTTTCAGTTCTATATTTCTACTTCCTCTATTTAAATTTTCAATCATATTAAATATATATGATCAAACAGTATTATGATTGGGTAAATCGAATCGTTTCTTTCATTGTTAAGATTAATTTTACGTCATTGTTTAAATAATTAAATAAAAAAAAAACAATGAAAATACGTTAGTGTGACTTACAATATTACTTTTCCAATTCAAAGATTCATAAACAACTGATAATTGAAAAAATAAAAACAAATGATCTTCCTTATGTTGTTATGTCCTTCTAAAAAAACAGCAAATAAAACAACAGCAATAACAACAAATATATCAACAAAAATAATAATAATAATAATAATAATAATAATAATAATAATAGTAATAATAGCAACAACAACAACAATAATAATAATAATAATAATAATAATAATAATAATAATAATAATAATAATAATAACGGACTTAGGAATACTTTAACGATAATCTGCAATAATTTCGACAGCGTAACAGATTAAAAAAATGAAATAAAATCAGTCATTTTTTTTCATCTCATAAAGTACAAATAGTAATTGAAACCACCTCAATCATTCTATTACTTCCTCAGAATTTCACGATTCCTGTTACAAGAGATATCAGGTCTAACATGTTTTGATATACTGTATGAGGAGTAAAAAGAGGCAATGGGAACAGGAAGAGCTACATGCATGGAGAGAGAGAGAGAGAGAGAGAGAGAGAGAGAGAGAGAGAGAGAGAGAGAGAGAGAGAGAGAGAGAGAGAGAGAGAGTACAAAACGGAATGAACAGCTTTTAATGAACAGAGAGATTATCACTCACTTAAATACCACTTAAGAATTTTAGTGATAAAATATGATCCACACAGCATGTAGCAGCGTGGTTCACATACGATTTTTCCACATTTTTCTTTATTCTCTCAATCCTCTCTAATAACATTTATCATTATTTCGCTTTTGAATCTATTGAAAGAGTATTATAAGCAGTTATCAGCAGCTGTTAGAAGCTGAAACTGAAATTAAGAAAAACACAAGTGCTTGTCTTGATACACGTTTTTATTTTAAATATACCAAATGGCTGCCGCAAATCCATATATAACCAAAGTACTGTAGTTATGTGTGTGTGTATATGTATATATATATATATATATATATATATATATATATATATATATATATGTGTGTGTGTGTGTATATAGCACCTAATATATATACATATATATATATATATATATATATGTGTGTGTATATATATATATAATATATATATATATATATATATATATGAGTGCATATGCACATATATAAAAACAAATATATATACAATATATATATATGTGTGTGTGTGTGTGTATGTACTGTATGTGTATGTATGTGTGTGTATATAACACCTAATAGCCTATATAATACCTAATACGCAAATAAGTGTAAAATTTATTTATTGTTGACATGCACTCTAGCGAGCACTAGATTTCATGCAAAGAAAGTTGGCTAATGGCAATAAAAGCGTCTTGTATAATAAGATTAAACTGAATGACACGAAAAAGAAAAATAAGTTTTCTGGTTGGAAAAGTAATTATTATTCACCGTACATGATGAGTTCTGAGTTCGAGCACGTTCAGCGTTCATATAAGTTCGCACGCTAATGATAAGTTCCAAAATTTAAGGACATTACGATAAAAATTTTACCCTCACTCTTTTTTCAGAATTTGTTTTACATTACTTTATTTTCTCTCTCTCTCTCTCTCTCTCTCTCTCTCTCTCTCTCTCTCTCTCTCTCTCTCTCTCTCTCTCTCTCTCTCTCAAGCATTACCTCCAAATTATGATTATAATTGTCTTTTTTAATAAATAGTTTCATGGTATTGAAAAGAAAACGTTACCATCCCTCTATTTCAGAATTTATTATACTCTCTCTCTCTCTCTCTCTCTCCTCTCTCTCTCTCTCTCTCTCTCTCTCTCTCTCTCTCTCTCTCAGGCCAGTCATCCTAAGCTGTGTCCTTGAAGTAATTGCAACACAAATGTTATTGCTCATCTATACATTAATTTGTCACAATAAATAACATAAAATAACATAAAATCTGAGGCCATTCTGAATTTTGGGCAATAATCAGAAAGCATTATTTGGGTTGGGAAAACTCAATTATTTGGTTGAATGTGATATTTTAGGGCATCAACTCTAACTTTTTTTTTACACAAATCTCAGTATTTTAGTTATTTGCCAAATTGTGAGCGTTATCAGAGAAAATACCACCTCCACAAACCTCCCCATCCCATGCAGTAGTCATCTAGTCAATAATGATTTTCCTATATTGTTATCATTTATATTGCTTGGAAATCTAATACTGAAAATTTTTTCAGATAAAATGAACATGGAGGAATGTGGCATTTGTTAGGAGGATATAGATGACTCCAGACATATTGTACCTAAAGATAAAAAGGGGCAAAAAATCTGAATGTTGCAAGTAAAGAAAAAGAGAGCAGGAGCGGGGGAGTTACCCTGCGCCTGCGGGAGCAGGTGAATTAACCCATGCCAGCCGGAGCGGGGGAGTTACCCCACTCCAGCGAGAGCGGGGGAGCCCCACCGTGCAAGCAGGAGCTGGGGAGTTACCCTGTGCATCCAGGAGCGGGGAAGCCCCACCATGCAAGAGGGAGCAGGGGAGTTACCCCGTGCCAGCGAGAGCACGGGAGCCCCACTGTGCCAGCGAGAGCGGGGGAGTTGCCCTGCGCCAGCGAGAGTGGGGACGCCCCACCGTGCCAGCGAGAGCAGGGGAGTTGCCCCACGCCAGCGAGAGTGGGGGAGCCCCACCATACCAGTGAGAGCGGGGGAGCCCCACCATGCCAGCGGGAGCGGGGGAGCCCCACCATGCCAGCGAGAGTGGGGACGCCCCACCGTGCCAGCGAGAGCAGGGGAGTTGCCCCACGCCAGCGAGAGTGGGGGAGCCCCCCCCATACCAGAGAGAGCGGGGGAGCCCCACCATGCCAGCGGGAGCGGGGGAGCCCCACCATGCCAGCGAGAGTGGGGGAGTTGTCCCACGCCAGTGAGAGCGGGGGAGTTGTCCCACGCCAGCGAGAGCGGTGGAGTTGCGCCGCGTCAGCGAGAGCGGGGGAATTGCCCCGAGCCAGCGAGAGCGGAGGAGTTGCCCCGCGCCAGCGAGAGCGGGGTGGTTGCCCGCGCCAGCGAGAGCGGGGTAGTTGCCCCGCGCCAGTAAGAGCGGGATAGTTGCCCGCGCCAGCGAGAGCGGGGTAGTTGCCCCGCGCCAGCAAGAGCGGGGTAGTCGCCCCGCGCCAGCAAGAGCGGGTGAGTTGCCCCGCACCAGCGATAGCGGGGGAGTTGCCTTGCGCCAGCGAGAGCGGGGTAGTTGCCCCACGCCAGCGAGAGCGGGTGAGTTGCCCCACGCCAGCGAGAGCGGGTGAGTTGCCCCGCGCCAGCGAGAGCAGGGGAGTTACCCAGCCCCAGCGAGAGCGGGGGAGTTGCCCCGCGCCAGCGAGAGCGGGAGAGTTGCCCCGCGCCAGCGAAAGTTGGGTAGTTGCCCTTTGCCAGTGAGAGCGGGGGAGTTGTCCCGCGCCAGCGAAAGCGGGGTAGTTGCCCCACGCCAGCGAGAGCGGGGTAGTTGCCTCACGCCAGCGAGAGCGGGTGAGTTGCCCCACGCCAGCGAGAGCGGGGGAGCCCCACCGTGCCAGCGAGAGCGGGGGAGTTGCCCCACACCAGCGGAAGCGGAGGAGCTTTCCCGCGCAAGCGGTAAGGAGAGAGCCCCGCCGGGCCAACAATTTAGAGTTGCTATATCAAGCTTAGTTTTAATTTATTGCTCATGATTCTCATGAAGCATTTTTAGAAATCGAAAAAAGGCTTTAGGATATGAAATAGGCTTCAAAACTCTCCCAACTCCTTGTTTGACTGGAAGTTGTATTCCATCATTAGTAGGAAAATTGAATGCATTCTTGTCAGAGCTTCAAAAGGTCCTTAGACTCTGCGATGAAAAATGTGGAATACCGGTACATTTCCAAATTGGCTAAAAATTGTCATTAGTCTTCGATAATAACTGTTAGAAAAGGAAAAAGATTGTGTAGTTTTGATTGTTTTATTGATCAACCTATAACTTGCAAGCTTTCATTTCTGACTTGAAACCATTAAAAAGGAAAGGAGATTTGGGCAATGCAGAAAATGCTTGTGTGAAAGAAAACCAAAATACCTCGTCAAGAAGGGAGCAACGAGAAGTGGAACCAGGAAACCAGTCTGGCAAAGCAAAAAAAGAAGAATCTTAGAGCCTAAAAATTCATTTATTTGAAAGGATTTAGATGGAAATACAGGAAGAAGAGGGGGACAGAAAGGAGAATGGGAGAGAAAATGAAAGAATCCGAAAAGGTCCGTTTACGGTAGAGCATAATGTTGAAAAACCAAAAATGAAGATTGTGCAGGAAAAGGCGGAAACTACACAGAATTAAAAAATATTGAGGGATCACAAAAAGATCAAAATTTCTTCAATCTGACGTAAATAAGAGAATGCCGTTTCCGGAGCTCCGGAGGTATTCTCAGAAAGTCTTCAGAGAAGAATTGCATGCTCTCTCTCTCTCTCTCTCTAGTAGAGCAGGAACAGAGATAAATGAAGGCTTAGAAAGAGCGCGAAGATTTATCTAGGATTCCTTCGTAGCTCTCGCTCGAGTTTCGTCTCCAGCTTTTATGATGCAGACGAGGGCCGAGTCCTTCGCCACGTTTAGCAAAGAATTCACACTGTATTATGGCAACTTCAGGGAAGAACAATAAAAATATAAATGTTTCTTTCTGCATATGTTCATTTAATACACTTCTTCTGTGATAATATTTTGAGGATTTTCGCTTACTTTATCAATTTATTTGTATAATTTTTTAATTAGGATATAATAAAGGATTTATTGATTTAAGCTCAAGATCGAGATCACTGGCGAAATCTAACCAAGGCCCATACCGACTGAGCTATCAAGATAGCTCAGTCGGTATGGTCCCTGCAGGCATGGTTTCCTGCCGAACAGGTGGGGGTTCGAATCTCCACCCGGCCAGAAGCTGTTACCATAAAATGAATTCCAAGTGGATGTATATTCCCAAGATAGAATTCGGTATTAAATGCCATTCGTGGGTGATATATATATATATATATATATATATATATATATATATATATATATATATATATGTAATATATATATATATATATGTATATATATGTATATACATATGTATAAACATATTTATATATATATATATATATATATATATATATATATATATATATATAGATATATATATATATATATATATATATATATATATGTATATACATATGTATGTATGTATATATATATATATATATATATATATATATATATATATATATATATATATTCTGGATATTATTCTCTAGCTGATCCTTTATTTTTGTTATGTTCTATACTGAATTATTACAATGAGGGAATAAAATATTAAGCTGGATTTTGCATAATGACCTTTTGATGCAGCTGACCATAACAGACATCAGGTAGAGAATGAGAAACTCTGCATTCCTTATTCCTGTTTTCTTAATCAGTGGAGTCAGCATATTTTGAGAAACCGAACCTGAGGGATATCCTTGTTTATGAAATATGTCATCAGAGGTGGACACGTGCTGCCCTTTTGTTACGACTTGACACGTCGTCCAGATTGCATTAGAAATTGATTCTGGAAGCTTCCATGGCGTGATCAAAGAGGCCGTTTTTGAGAAGGCCAATCGAGACGCAGAAGTGTCAAAAAAACACCTTCTATGGAAATGACTACTGCCCACTGTATTCTATTCTTCCCATACATGGATATATAAACTTCAAGAGATTGTTCAGGTGAGATAGGACAAGACATAAGTCAAGAGAGGAACTATGTTCGGAGCAGATGAAAAGTTTGGAGTGATTAGCGTCATTCATCAGAAGGGGTGGCACCAAAAGGTTACAGCCTTTCGGTTTCTCTGCATGTCTTTGAGGGTGAGACTGCTGCCCGTTTACAGTAAAATGGATTGGTGGATACTAGGCGGTAAAAGATCTAAGGACCCACTAAACGTGAACTAAGTATTGTACCTCATCAACCTGGTGCTCTCATTGGCTGTTTTCACCTTTAAAAAAGTGGGTCACCATAACCCTAAGCCATATAAGTAAAAAAAATATATATAATATATATATATATATATATATATATATATATATATATATATATATATATACAGTACGCGCGCACGACCACGTGAAGAGAAGAAGAATATATATGATATAGATAGTTTGCTTAATATATTTTAACTCACTTTAAAATGACAGGTTGACTTGCATGAGTTAATGCAGTGGGAAGCTAATAATTCTACATCATAAAAACAAATCTCTTGTGAATATTTACGAATAAGTTGGGAGAAAATTACCTCGTCGGTATTGACGTATTTTAGCCCCCTTTATTTTGATTAAGATATGACACCCTATATTTTGTTGAAGGGCTATTAACTCACTCTCTTTATACTCCAACTGCCATTACCACCATGCCAATAACAACCAAATTCATAATTCACAGGTACCTTTATTTTTGGAATTCTTGCTAACCCGATATGGCTAAATTGTCGAACTGGGGTCAGAATCCCGCTCAAACTTGATAGTTTCTTGTAATGTTTGTAATCTCACAGCAATTGTAAGCTAAATAGGGAGGGGGGTTGCGGGAGCCTATAGGTCTACTTCTTGAGCTTACAGCAGCCATTGCCTGGCTCTCCCTGGGCCTACCTTGGGAGGAGAGGGGATTTGAGCACTGATCAAATGTATATATGGTCACTGTCCCTTGCCTCTGTAATTCATGAATGGCCTTTAAACTTTAAAAATCGGATGAAATTTCAGGTTGAAATCTTGTAAAATCGCCCCATGGAGAGACAGCACATTTTCTACAGCTTTAATAATGCACATTCATTATTTCGCAGAAAATTAACATAATTCAATATAAACCAATTAACGTTCACTTCATTTAGCGCCGTTGCTTGTAGCCCACTTATGATTATGATTGACTATGGGATATTTATGTATTATTTGACACGTATTACAAAAAACACGTCATCTAGTTAACATTTTATTGACACATACACAAAAATATATATATACCAGCATGGTCAGGGTCACCCATACTAGGTTGGTTTGCTGTGAGCAACCAGACTACTCTCCTAACATAATCAATCCGTAGTAGGCGGCGGAAAGTGAAGGACATTTCTGAGGCTTTTGTCCTGCAGTGGACTAGAAATGGCTGCATAGGTTGTTATATAATGTATATGTATTAAATATATATATATATATATATATATATATATATAAATATATATATATATATATATATATAATATATATATATATATATATATATATATATATATTCATATATATATATTTATATATATATACATATATAGATATATACACACACACATATATATATATATATATATATATATATATATATATATATATATATATATACTGTATATACATATATATATATATATAGATAGATATATATATATATATATATATATATATATATATTGAATACATATATATTATATAACAATCAATGTAGCCCTCACTAGTCCATTGCACGACAAAGGCCTCAGACATGTCCTTATTCATGTCTAGAGGTCGGGCATTTTCCTTTCCCGCTGCTTACTACGGATTGATTATGATTGGAGACTAGTCTGATCAATACCGACGAGTGTATTTAGACACAAAATATCTTCAAATATCTAAATCTTTTTAATATTTTTTTGTATTAGCTCTGCACTAATTTCCTTTTCAATATCACACAATGTATACTTTATTCACATGACAATGTGGTCCAAGAACGAGATAAAAAGGAAATACAGAACAGAAATCCTATAATGTTACTGCTGACTAATAGCCTCCCAGTACTGAAGTAAAGGAATAGAATGGTAATATTGGAAATGCATTATTGTGTCAATTCGAAGCTTTAATATGTTGACTTTTAAAGTGTGATACTTCTGTGTATATTTTGCTTGTTTGTTAACATACTTATATGTTCTGTTACCCTTTTCTGCGGAAAACTCTTTCCGAAAGGACTTTTGATTAACAATTTATGAAAATATCACTTTTGAAAAACAATTTCTAACATATGACCTTTTATTTGCAGAAGGACATTTCTTGTGATATTTGTATTATTCCTCCACACGTTTTGCATAATATATATTTTAAAATGAGTATCCTTCAGGTAACGTATTTTTATAAAACTAACTTTTCTTCAGATAACGCATTTTTTATAAAACTCATTTTCCTTCAGGGAAAAATTTTTTTTTCTTCCATTAAACATCATTCATGTAACACTTCTTTTGATAAAAACTTTTTTCTTCATGTAACGCATTTGTGCAAGCGAGCCGTTAAGAGGTGACTGAGAGACGAGTCGAATGCAACTAACTATATTTGGACGGAGCATGAGTACAGTATACTTAATATACAATCCGTTCAAGTCAAGAACGGCACAAAAATTCAAACACAATGATTCAAGAAAATAAAGTGCGAGGGGAAAACGATAATGACTATATATGTGTATATACATACATATATATATATATATATATATATATATATATATATATATATATATATATATATAAAAGAATTACCGTTAAAGTTTACGAGCGTGTGTGATACACGTATAGTACGTGGCTCCCCCTGAAAAAAAAAAAACAAGTGAAATAGGGCGCCCTGCTCTTGAGAGGCGTACTGTAGGCTGGTCATCTTATGGGAGATATGGAGACCCATTCTTCTTTGCCACGCAAATTGAGAAGGAATGCTTTCGGCGTACGATGGATCACGCGGAAAGGGCCCGTATAAGAGAACGTTGCAGTGGCTTGCTATTTTGAGCAAATATTTAACCCTCCTTAAGTAGACAGTCTTAATATAGACGATTTTCGTTCAGATGTAACTAAACCTATATTGGACGATCCTATTACTCCAGCTGAGGTACAGACTCAGGTAAAAAGGTTAAAGCCCAATAAAGCCAGTGGACCTGACGGTCTACCCCCAGGTTTGTAAGATATTCCCGTTTGAGTGGATCATGCTAATTGCTACATTATTCAATAATTCATTTTTTTCTAGTTCTTACCTATTAAGTTGGATTGCAGCAAAGATGCATACAATATTCAAACGAGGAAGTAGGGCTTCTCCGGGTAATTACCGGGGCATTAATGTAATTAATAGTATAGCTAAAATTTACGATATGGTCTGATGTGCTCGTCTTAGTCAGTGGTTTAAGCCGTGTAAGGAGCAAGCAGGAAGTCAAGCGGGGAGGGGATGTGTAGAGCATATAGTAACTTTGAGGCTATTAATGGAAATAGTAGGAGGAAGAAATTGAAGCTTTTTGTAACCTTTGTTGATTTTAGAAGAGCTTATGATTGTGTGCTAAAACGAATGGGATGTGGGATGACTATGCTTTTAGCATTGGTTGCTGTATATCGTTGCACAAATAGTGTGATTGGTGCCTCTCTCCTTGCTGCTACTGTGGGTGTACGCCAAGGCTCACCTACTTCATGTATTTTATTTGTTTTATATGTAAATGATATGATACAAATGATAAAACGTCATTGCCCTTTAGATGGTTTTCTTGCTTGGTTGCATATTATGGTCATGATGGATGACACTGTCCTCCTATCCACTACAAAGGATGGTATGGAACATAAAATAAGGATTTTGTATGAATTTTGTAATTCCTATGGGATGATTATTAAAGACAGTAAAACTAAATTTATGGTGATTAATGGTGCTAGGGAAGACAAAGAACCCATGGTATGTAATTCTGATGTGATTGTTTACTGTAATCAGTACATTTATCTGGGCAGTCCTTTTACAGATGATGGTTCTCCCACAACAGCTATCAAGCAGCATGCAATTAGTAAAATGTGTCATACTCTGAAATTTATTTAATTTATAAGTAGAAACAATGATGTGCCATTTTTAGTTAAGAGGAAAATTTTTGATGCTGCTCTTATGTCAACTATATTATATTCATGTGAGTCATGGCTAAATGGTGATATTAAACCTATCGAAAAGCAATATAAATGATGTATTAAACAACTTTTGGGGGTCAGAAAAACTACTAATAATGACGTGTGTATGGTAGAACTGGGACTTCCGCTGATGAGGGCATTAATAAAATCGAGGTAAAGGAAATTCTTTAAAAAGATGTGGCTTGAAAGGAATAATATGGATGATGACCCTTTAATTCATGCCATGCGAATAGTGATGAACTATAATGACTGTTTCGAGGTATATACGAAACCTTATCTCTGATAATACTGATGATATTGAGGAGGGAAAATGTGAACTGCAATTAAGGGTCAGAAACTCCAGTTCCAATAGGATTGTATTCTATAAAACTGTTAACCCAGATTTAGTCGTTCATGACATTTATACAAACCGATTAAAACTTAATGAAATAGAACGTGTATCATGGACAAGAATGCAGTGAAATGCTCATTCATTGGCAGTTGAGACATATCGGTGGAACAGAAGAGGTAGAGGCCGTCTGCCAATGGATGAGAGGTTGTGTTCATGCGGTGGAGTCCAGACAGAGACTCATGTCATTGAAAATTGTCCACTTTCGTTACAGATCAGGCAGGCGTATAACTTTACCACAGCTTTGGACTTGCTATTAACCAGAACTGATTATGATGTAGTATGTAAAATTATACATGAGCTTCTTTCTTTGTACTGAATGTAACATAATTATGTGTAAATTTGTAATTACAGGAATTTGTTGATTGCGTATAGTTAAATTTGTTTTGTTTTTAGTTTTAGTACAATATATGTGTAATTGCAATTCATTTAGTTTGTATAAGAGATTGTACAAAATATATTATATTCAATTTTGTAATTTGGACCAAATATTCTTTTGTAAAATTCAGATTATTTTGTATTGGGGCCAATAAAAATATCTATCTATCTATCTATCGTTGTGCAGGAAAACGTGCGTTGCTGAGTGCAGTTCTGTTGATATGTGTTGCTTAGCTGGGGGCTTGTAAGTTTGGCCGGATAGCGTAAATTTTCCCACAATGTGACGTAGGCGCTGGAGATTGTGAGAGGAGGTTGAACATGGAAAAAATTCGGCAGGGATGAACAGTGTCGCCATATACCATTTGAGCTGCTGACGCATCCAGGGCGTCTTTAGGAGTGATCCTTAGTCCCAGGAGGACCCAGGGAAGCTGGGTAAACAAGATGGAGTACTTGCAGTGGGACATCAAAGCTGCTTTGAGGGCACGGCGAAAAGGTTCAACCGTACCGTTGGCAGCAGGGTTGTATGCGGTTGTTTGATGAAGGGTGATATCCAGGAGATTTGCTTATGATGTCCACAACTGAGAGGTGAAAATGGTGCCCCTGTCGGAAGTAATATACCCAGAGATATCACATCTCCGTATCCATCCTGAGAATAAGGCAGATGTACAGATAGAATCAAAAGAACGTAGATACTCAACTGAAATCTTTTGTCAGATGGCTCTAGTGCTCTTCTTACTACTACTATGAAATGGATGGAGCATTCTCCAACCTTAGTGAATCAAAGACAGTAAAGGGCTGTCTTTGTTAGCAAAAGCATACAAAAGATACAAATCGAGTTGTCATATTTCAATTCTTTATTATTATTTGACGTCTCAACTATCCACTGCAAATACAACACACACACACACACACACATACATATATATATATATATATATATATATATATATATATATATATATATATATATATATATATATATAATATACACGTATATATATATATATATATATATATTTATTTATTTTTCAATTGGCTCTAGGACAACTCATCCCCGGACAACTTATCCCCAGACAACTGATACCTAGGACAACTGATACCAGATTTTTTTTTTATTTTTGAGAGAGAGAGAGAGAGAGAGAGAGAGAGAGAGAGAGAGAGAGAGAGAGAGAGAGAGAGAGAGAGAGAGAGAGAGAGAGAGAGAGAGAGAGAAAAAAAAAAATTTATATGCCAAGTTATATAGAAATAGAGAAAAATCTATTTTTGGGTGAGATGATCATGACGTCCTGAGGGAGGGTTCCTTTAGTAGCTTCCCAAGAGTATATATGACTACAGTGTTATTTCCAGAGAATCAAACCAAAGGTTTCACAGAATTCTAACTTCTGGCGCGAGTACCCTTAAGATTACTCTCAAGTGTATCGTATATAATCAGGGGACGTATTCTTGACACGCCACATGGCAATCTGCACCCCGAATAGCCTATACGCTTCGAGGGGGATACGTGGCAGAATTAGAAGGGTAGCCGCAATAGAGGTTACCCTGGTTCCCCTACTACTATCGTATCACAACGGCGCCAACTCCCACTGGCGGTCATTCCTTGTAGCGTTGAGCATGGTGCTACAGATAGAGTAGTTCAGGGAGGGAAACCATGAAGATCTTTTCATAGAAAAGAAGGGTGGGTCTATCAGGACGTCATGGACATCTCACCCAAAAATAGATTTTTCGCTTCGCTCAAAATCCGTTTTTGGGCTCAAGCCATGACGTCCTGATGAAAGCATACCAGAGAATTAATGTATCTGTGGAATTTCATCAGTGCCTTAACCTTGGGACAATATTTCTGCGGCCAAAAGGGCCAATTGAGACAAATGACGTTACCGTTATCCGTCATTATCACGAAGCATAACAATGTTAGTGCTTCCTGCCCCCTGCAGGGAAGAGTAATTTTTAGACGTTAGAAAAAGGGCTTCAAGGTAGTATATATTGTATGAACAAACATAAGTATACACTGAGAATACAAACGGTCTCAAGGCTTGTATATACTGCGAAACCAATATCAGTGTCCTCATCCGTTGTTTGTAAACATACAATGATATGAGAAATACTTACATGAATAAGTCAAGGAACTCTGGCATCTTAAACATGCAATTGTTGGGCGAATTAGGCCGCAACTGCATTTTAATAGACATTTATTCCTAATAAATGACAACATGCTAAATGAATGTAGCATGATAAGGAAATTATACAAGGGACATACACAGAAATTAATGTTCCCTTTTTTGAAAGGGGAAAATTGATGAGTGCCACTCTCAGACTGAAGAAAAGCTCTTTTAACAAGACTTTTCTTTATAATTTCTGTACATGAAATAGTCTAACAACACTGTGTACTATGTACACACGGCACTAGTGATATCCGTATAATTTCACACCTGAGATTCTGAACAGATTTGGTGTTACCTTGGCAACACTTAATCAAAGGGAGGTCAAACGAAAAATGCTGACCCATTCTCCTTTTAATTGAGTCCCAATCAATTTACTGTTCATCGCAGAGCTAGACGACAGGGTCCAAAATAGCACCTGCCACCACCACATAATGCTTCAATCCACAGACTTGCTTAGCATAGTGTCTGTAAGACACACCGGACAACCTCCGATCAATAAATGAGCGAAGAGGCTGAAGTCCACACACTGAAAGGTTCAGTGATGAAGCAACTTTTCTCGGATCTTTGTCTGCAGGAGTACTGTCAGGATCCGCCCCGCAAATAAGGTAGGTGAGCTTCGCCCTCAGTTATAGGGATAGTTTGATCCAAAGTTTTCTCCTGTAAAGAACTGTTTCTCCTGAAGTCTGAAGTTCTATGAAGATAGACCTCAGACACTCTAGCAGACCTAGAGAGACATCTTCCTTCAGAGGGCAGATTCTCAAGGAACCCCACCTCTTAGTGGGTAGGTCGTCCTTAGTGAGAAAGGTTGGATCAGGAAAGAGATGCAGTTCTCCCACTTAATGTGGCCCTCATCCCCAGATAGGGCCACTATTTCACTAACTCTAGCCCCAGAGGCTATAACGAACCGAAAAATAACCTTTTAGGTTAGATCCTTGAGGGAACAATCCTCATTGTTCACAGGTGAGGCATAATGTAGGACCTTGTCCAAAGACCATGAGATGGGTTTTAGTGGCGCTGCAGGCCTAAGCCTGCACATGTTTTCGGAATCTTATTAAAGATTTCATTCGTCAGATCCATTTAAAGGGCATATAGAAGAGGTCTAGTCAAGGCTGACTTGCACATAGATATTGGTCCATGGATCCAAAGATCCAATCAAGTGACCTCTCTCGCAAAGTCAGCCATACCCTTGGTGCTTACTCAAGGGTTTATATGGGGACAAGGCCGAAGAACTAGACTTCTCATAGTATCCAAGGATACACTGCCTCCTTTCTCAAAGGCCATCGTGCTGTTGGTTGCCAGACCTTGAATATAGGGGTGGACAGAGAAGGACAGGCAGAAGATCATGAGATTGCTTTCGGTCCCTATTGCTTTACAAAGCAACTTACTTTTCCCAAGAAGACTCGTATTGTCTTCTAGTTGACTAGATTTGTATTCTTCAAGGAATTCTATTTTGCCTTTTAAGATCCCAGTCTTTTTCCTAACCGTTAAGGGCAAGAAATTCATAAGATGAAGGGATCAGGTGTACTGTGATAAATCGAAGGCAGAAAACTTCTGAACCTCCTGGATAATCCCAGGTGCATAACTAGGACCAGCCTCAGCCTCAGTTCCTTCATTACAGGGAACAGGGTGTTCTTGGGCTACCTGGGAGCCAACAGAGCCCCTCTTCCCTGGAAGGGTCTCAGTAAGTAGAGGGCCTTCCGGAGGAAATTTGATGTGCTGAACAGGAATTTCTAAGTCCATCACTTCTATACTAGAGACATGATTTCTGTTACCTCCAATAGAGGATCCTCGTATGGGGCTATATATCGAGATAGTATCTTGATGACGCTCGTGATGAAGAGAACGATCTGCAGCTCCGGGACTTGTTCCCATCTGGGAGGGAATGGGTCTGCGTCCGTGTATCATTCCAACTCTATAGGGTTGAACCCGAGAAGAGCATCCACAGTTTCCTTGCGGATCATTTATAAACGAGCTGCTGATAGGTGCCATTCCCTTAAGGAAGGGATGGCTAACATTCCCTAATGAAATGAGATGTCCCTTATCCTCGACAGTTTCAACCCCTCATTATCGCTTTGATGCCCCAGATCAGCCTGAGGAGGTCTGATCTGTGAGGAGAGTTTCTCCACCCATTACAGGGCTAAAATGGCCTGCAGGCCAGTGGCCTTTGGTCATTACTGGGTAAGCGAAGAGGCAATGACCATCATTGGTCCTATTAGATCTCATCGAGCGTTTGATGCGTATCTTCTCCAGCCTCTTAACGCATCTTACAGCTGTGCACATAGCACTGATTCTGTCATTATCGTGAACTGGAGAGAGTTCAAAACTCCTCCCTGTTAGCGTCATGGAATCCTGACTGATTACAATAGTCTCTTGACAGACCTTGCGATCTCCTTTTACATCCCCAAGGGGAAGGAGCGTTAGGGTAACCACAGGTTTCAATGATATTTTTAAAAACATTGAAGCCCCTGAGCTAGAGAGAATCGAGACTTCTTGAAGTTATTTTGCATCACCAATGTTCCAGGGCCGGATCATCTCCATGGATGCTCATAGACAGTCGTTTCGGGTGCTGCCCACCCCAGCCTGTCATCCAGGGTCCATTGTTGCCTGAACTCTTTTTAGGCTTGGTTCCGCTTGACTGTGTCTGCTAATTCCGTGAAGATCCTAGGACTGAATCTAGTCCAACGAGAATCTTGTCTGGGATATATGTTATCTTCTGTAACTTAGATCCTAGGTAGGAGGGGAGGGGGTGACTGACTGGAAGTTGCTGATAGACATCTTTCAGGTCTGGCCAGACTGTCAACACCCCATACTGAAAAAGGTCCTTATGTTCAGAAGGATTAACATTCTGAACTTGCTGTTTTATTGGAACTTGTTGAGTGGCGGCAAGTCCAGAATGACTCAGAGTTTTCTTGAGTCCTTCACGTGAACACCAAACAGCCTTCCTTGGAATCGATGGACTCTACTTTCCTTACCGTTAGTATGCTCTAGAGCTCTAAGGTACACCCTTCCAGGGGATTTGGAATGTAGGAAGAGTTGAGGAAAGGATGGTGGAGGTATGTCCACTTTCCATTCTAGTCTCATCTTGGTTAGGCCTTGGACCCAAGGATCGAAGGTCCAGCGATCCAGGAGGAACTTCCCTCCTACCAGAAGCGTCTGTTTGCTTCGCATGATAAGGTGTACATATCTGACCGTCTGTGGAACAACGGTCATTGTAACTGTGGGATGCTGTTTAACATCCCAAGGAGAACTAAGAAACCTTCCCGTCCTCCTTTTAGGTCATACCTGACCGTTTGTCTATATCAGCTTCTCAGTGTTTCACTGTAATAGAAGATTCCTTTCTATTGTATAAAGCTTAGGATAAGTACGCTGGAAACGAATAAGAGAGACACATACGTGTGAATCCTTCCAGGCAACTGCTGCGGCTCTCCTAATTATTGATTCTAGGGCATCCCCTTTTAAGAAGGGCCCGATGGAAGATTCTAGCCCATAAGGATAGAGTAGCGTAAGCAGTGTCTACATCCAGGGAATTAATAATGATAATCAAAGAGGCTGATGAAGATTCAGCGTAAGAAAAAAAAAGGGGGGGGGAGTGTATCCCCCAAATCAGGTAGGTCTCAGCAAGAGATTGTGCTTAGAAGCACAGCATACTGGAAAACCATTCTATTGTATGGTTATGTACCAAAGATTTCTGTCTGTGATATGGTCCTATACTACAGATGTACAGGGTATTGTATACACCTATACAACTGGCATATTACCGTCAAGGCTAGTACTTGGGGGCAAGTTAACTGGCACAGCACTTCAGTACCGATATGGCTAGCAGTTCTCCGGCATGTCAGTGACTTGTCGGCTGTCAGTGGGTCGCTAACAGAAGTCACACCATCCTAGCCAGTATTCGATGTGACTGGGTAGTGGTGAAAACTATACGCATAGTCAGCAGCCCTCTGAACCATTGGCGACCCCTCGGGCTGTCAGCAGTCCGCCGGTTATCGGCAGGCTGCCGATTGAAGGCATACCAACTCAGCTATTGACTGGGTGGTGACCAATGGCACACACTACCGGCTCTCTGCGGCGGAGTCAGATGTGACAGTGAATCAATGACTGCCGTCGTTGTTATCACTACAAGGTGTGGCCTGATTGTAATGTCTCTGCCTGGTGTTTGCCAGTCGTGAGTTCGAGTCTTGCTCAGATTCATTCGTGCCGTTAGTGTCTGTAACCTTACCATCCTTGTGAGGTAAAGTTGGGGGGTTTGGGGGAGCTTGAAGGCCTTAAAACCTTTAAAAGGAACACTAAATTGCCAGTTATCGCAATGAATAAGTGAAATCTTCGTTCTAATTCCCGTAGAGTTTCCATCTTTTTGCGAGTTCGCAACTGAACCGCATTTTTGTGATAACTTTTGAAACCAAACCAACCGTAGTTCGACAGCTTGAGACTGGCATCGTGTATGCACTGGCAGGGAGAGGGGGGGGGGGGGTTACCCCCATCCTCACCTCCTCTCCTCGAACTGGAGTGGAGAAAGGAGGGATAGGGGACAGGATGTCCTTTAGAAAACTGTAAAATAGGTAGGTATGGTTTCGGAGAGATTTTAGAAATCTCACACCCAAATGTGTAAATGTTAAGAGCTGTATACCAGATTCTATTAACTTGGGTTTTTCGAGACCTTCGACAGTAAGGTCTGGCCTACTTACAGGTCAGAGGGTCTCAGACGGAGTTGGGGATTTGGAAATAATATTGCTGGGGGCATGAACCTGCATGTATTATGTCCGTGAAAATACTCACTCTTATAACTGCAAAAGACTGCGATACATCATCTGGTGTCCCTCCTGTAAGGAAAGGAAAACAGAAATGAGTATTCAATTGATTATCACACTGATAAACAATTTGCAAAAATCATCTTTTGACAAAAATAGCTTAGGACAGAAAGCTATAAAGAGATAGTGGGAGACACATACCCGTGTATCCCCTGCGAGCCAATGTTGTTACCTCCCCTCAGTATTAAGATAAGGGAATTCCTCAAACTGGGGAATTCCCGGTATAAAGGGGGTCGAACACCTAGGTGTAAGGAAGTGTACAAAACACTGTCCCCCCTTATACTTAACACTGTGAGGTAAGGAGGACTGATTTCACAATCAGAGTATCGAAGGAATGTCATTCTTTCGATATAGGAGCGGTACCAGCAGAAGCTCGCACAAGGGTACCCTATGTCATTCTTTCGATATAGGAGCGGTACCAGCAGAAGCTCGCACAAGGGTACCCAAGATATGTTGATTAGAAAAGATAAAAGACATATATTTGTGAATCCCAACAAATCTATTTGCTGTGACCTCCCTTACAATATTAAATCAGGGAGTTTCCTGATCAAGGAAACTCAGGGATAAGGGCTCTCCCCTTTAAGGGTTAGAGGTGTCACACCACCAGCCCTTTTACGAAATTTAATATTGTAGGGTAAATGGAAACTGATTTCAAATCAGAATATTGACGGAATATTATTCTATCAATATAGGATTGGGTTCAGCAAATATCCGGGCGGGGATACCCAAGATATATTGGAAATAACTACAAGTATAATATATACGTTAGTTTTCCATCTGCCGTATATACTATACTGCAAATACAATGACTACCTGTATAGCCATGTTGCCGTATTAGCTAGCTCTTGCCGGAGCATCTAGCATGCTAGTTAAGAGAGAGAGAGAGAGAGAGAGAGAGAGAGAGAGAGAGAGAGAGAGAGAGAGCATGGATTGAATGCTATCTATTACTGTGCATGTATACAGTAATAAAGGATGTAAAAATCTAATTTTACTGCCTTTCTCCGAAAAGAAGGTTCAAATGGAAGGGAAGAATGTAACAATCAGGCATCCATCTAGCCACAGTACTAATGCCAACTTACCACTATAGGCCAGCCTCCGCCAGCACTAGTACAGTCAGCATGCTACCGACTGAGTCAGTACCTATCTGTGCCGGTCTACTGCCGGCCAGAGCAACACGCCGACAACAGAAGTTGTGGCCAGCAGTTCAAGGGAGAACTGGAGAACCTTGGTGACAAAAGGGACCTCCCACCCACAGCCGTCATGGCCGCCAGAAGCCGTCAGTCGCCGACAGCTGTCAGCTGAGGAGAGTGGGTCTGGCCGGCTCCAGCAACCCATCGGCAATGGTAAGGTTGCAGGATGCCGGATCAGGAAAGACAATGGCTCGGCCATCGTAAAAGAACAGAGGGGGGGAGGAATGGTTCCTATATGAGGTATGGGAGGGGCCGGCAATGTTGCCGGACCTACACACCTTGAAGAATCTCTGTTTCAGTACCGGCACAACCCCAAGCGGCAGGAGAATCTTCTATTCTCCAGCTTGGGAGGTGCTAATACAGTTAAGGGGATGGCAGTCCATCCCGTTCCTCTCAACAAGGGAGAAACAGAGTTCCAATGCCGGCGCCATCCTAGGCCACAAAAGTATACTACTCTACAGCCTAGGGTTTGCGAGCATAGGACTAGTCTACTAGACCACAGGGAGAAGGTGGCGGCATCATGCAACCACTTCAGGTGTAATCTAGGGAGGGCTAGCCTCCTATGCCGGCAGCTCAGCCGGCAGGGGAATGCAATCACCCCGCCGACCGACTGCCGACAAAAGACTAAATACTCTTGAGGTTCTGATCGAATACCAAAACTTGCCATCTGCTGTTAAGGGATGAGACAGAAAAACTCTAGGCTAGTCATGCCTGAATTCGAAATTCAAGGCTGACGCAGAGAGTTGTAGCCTAAGGCTACTCTCAGAGGGAAGAGAGATTACCCATAAATCTCTATTCGAGACTAGGAACGGCTAATATAATTCCAGGAGATATCAATCTCCAATGAATGATAACCGATACACAAGGGTAACTGGGGAAATGTCGAAAGTATATGTTGTCTAGGTTGGGTTACCTAGACAAGGCGAGATCTCGGTTACCTGAAATCACCAAAACTCTGACATATACGATCGATACAGAAAAAGGGAAAATTATGCATGTAAATATCTTTACAATATAAAATGCCTAAATAGCTTTCATAATAACAATTAATGCTATTTAAACCAAAAATGTCGTTCTGCTAACTAAATATCACATACCCAATGAACAAAGGCGCCTATGGCGACACCAGTGACCGGCGTAGATCCAAACACAATAATTACACTAATTTCATTGTGAGGCTGGACCTAAAATACATATTGTAAAGAATAAATACTCAACTTTCTGGATGGAGAAAGAAGCCATAGAAAGCATAAAGATTCCTAGAAATCGATCGAAAATGTCAGATCAACAAGGAACACCACCGTCGCGAGGCGCTACAAATAAAAGAAAGACCGCCAGAGGGAGTTGGCGCGCTTGTGATACGATAGTAGTAGGGGAACCAGGGTAACCTCTATTGCGGCTACCCTTCTAATTCTGCCACGTATACTCCTCGAAGCGTAAAGGCTATTCGGGGTGCAGATTGCCATGTGGCGTGTCAAGAATACGTCCCCTAATTATATACGATACCCTTGAGAGTAATCTTAAGGGTAATCGCACCAAAAGTTAGAATTCTGTGAAACCTTTGGTTTGATTCTCTGGGAATATCACTGTAGTCATAAATACCCTTGGGAAGCTACTAAAGGAACCTTCCATCAGGACGTCATGGCTTGAGCCCAAAAATAGCAGTATTTATCAGGCAAACAACTTATAAAAAGGTGTAATTTCCTTAGCAATTATAAACTATCGATTAGCAGTATTTATTTTTATTCTATAAAAAGACGTAATTGCTATTCATATAATTATTCTGTAAACTATAAATAAAAAATGGAAACATTGAATATAAGTTGCTTATATATTTGCCAACCTTTTCAGCTTCAGATTCTTAACATTTAGTTGACCTATAGCCCTCACAATGGTCTATTATATAAAATCTCAGCGAGGAGCTAATAAGCTTGTGGACGATAAAAGTTATATATATAAGTTTTACAGACATACTGCAAATAAATCAAGAAAAGTATGGAGGTGCGAAGTTAAGTTGTGCAGAGCGCGTATTCAAACAAAAGACTCATTAGAAATAGTATCTTCAAGTGGAGAACACTCATAGTGCCGATGTGACGAAATTAAAATCGAGAATTGCACTATCTTCTATGAAAGACAAAGCATTGTCATCACATGAGGCAGCAAGATCTTTAATTGCGACAGAATGTTCGTTATTGCAGGATGGTGCAGCAAATTAGAATCCGGGGATACTTTTTTGCAATATGACTCTGGCGTAGAAGATGAAGAAAGAATACTGATATTTGCTTCATCAACAGGACTTGATGATTTAGTTAAATATTCTAACTGGGCTGGCGATGGTACTTTCAAGGTTTGCCCATCCATCTATTATTAGCTATACACAATCCACATTCAAATTGGCCAATTTAGTGTACCTCGTGTGTTTGCCCTGTTACCTGACAAGAAAGAGGCAACTTATGATCGGTTGTTTTCTCAGCTAAATACTCTTTGCCCTTAAATTCACCCTGAATCGTATATGATAGACTTTGAAAAGGCCGCTATAAATAGTCTTACTTCAAAATTTCCTGACTTGAAGGTTTGTAGCAGTTTATTCCATTTTTCACGAAACCACTACCGAAAAATTGTTGAACTGGGATTTAAGGTCCAATATAACACTGATGAATAATTTTGTTTAAGATAAAATGCTTCACAACACTCGCATTTTTTACAAGTGGCTGATGTAATAGATGCATACGAAGAATTAGCTGATGACGAAAGTTTGCCACAGGAATTTGTGTCATATTTTGAAGTGACATACATAGGACCCGAAACAGGAAGAGGGGCACGAAGACGTTGCCTATCTCCATTATTTTCAATTGATGTATGGAATGTATCAGAAAGAACTTTAGCTGGTATGACGCGAACTAATAATAGCCTTGAAGGTTGACATAATGCGATACAAAATTCAATAGCATGCCATTATCCAAATATCTGGAAAATGATCAGTGCACTAAAGTTGGAGGCTATTTTGGCTCAGAAGAAGAAAATTGATTTTGACCAGGGAGTAGAAATAAATTCAAAACAGGTTTATAAAAACTGCAACGACCGACTTCTAAATTTACTTAAAAACTATGATCCTTGCTAGAAAATGTCTTTCCTAGAAGCTGTTTCGTACAATCTGCATTAAATTTCTGGGTTTTAAACTTTTTTTTTATTGACAATCTCTAATGTTTGAAGTTTTCAATCATTTTTAATTTAATAATATGGATAAAGGCCTTTTATAGATTTAATCAATTTGTATTTGATAATAAATACATCTTTCTTTTTTGTATTTTCAATTTCTTTATGGATTTTATCCTTATGTACACATTTCTAAAAATGAATCTGGTCCTAGATATCAGTTGTCCTAGGTATCAGTTGTCCTGGGATGAGTTGTCCTAGCAAGTTTTCAATTACTACTTTTTCGTAGGTGGGGCCAAGTCGACAAAATGCAGGGAAGGGTCGGGGGTGGGGGAGTCTCCTTTTCACAACCCCTTGCCCCAGCCAGTCCAACACAGGAAATCAGGAAATCGTTTCAGTTTTAGGGGGTGTGGAGAGAAGTTAAATGAGTATTCTTGATACAAGCTGTAAGATATTTTATCATTGCCTAAATATTATTTGATTACCGTTAGTTTTCTAGCAAATATTTTTAACCGTATTCATTATTAGTTGATTTGTGAAAGATAGCAGCAGTAGAATAAAGTAGTTGTTATTGTTGGAAGTTTGATAAGTAACGAAGTTTAAGTATCACCATTGCATAATAGATAATCAGTGATGGATACAATATATACTGATGACTTCATAACACCTTGAATACAATATGAATTTATTACTTTGTATCGAAAATAAGTGGAGGTAAATGAGGATTTAACTGTACATACGGCGGACGTTGAAGTTTTCATGGAAATGGCTTCAGGTTAATGAATGGAGCAGTTGATGATGGTAAACGGGTAAAGATGTCTTTGTGATACGGGTAGGGGGCCTTACAACATGTGGGCAAAGCGCCGCTGAGGTTGAGAAAAGGTACCCACTCCTGAATCCGTGTTGATGTACTTTTGAGGTTTGACATGAAGTACAGATGCGGACCCAATCCTTAGGATCCTTAGTAATGGCATGCCAAATGAGTTTTGCCCTCAGTAACTGTGCATTAGAACGGTGCGAGGGATGTGAAAGGCCATGAATGAAATAAAACACCTGTCGGCACATGGGATGAGTTGTCCACGGTCTAAGTCTACCAGTACTGACGTCACAGAGGAGTCATTGAGAGGGATGTCCTCCCAATGGAGGGATGTGCAGGATGTCCTACATGCTTGGTACTCTGGATCTTTTTGATAGGCTTCTGCCAAAGCATTGTAATCCATTCCCAGGTGAATGGCGGCCAATGTGTTTCTTGAAAGGGTATCGGCAATGAGATTCATTTTCCCAGGGAGGTACTGAAGGGTACAATTAAATTCAGTCACGGAGGAAAGATGTCAGCGTTGACGGGCGGACCAGACGTCGGACTGTCGAGTGAAGGCGTGCTCAAGAGGCATGTGGTCCGTGCGAATGATGAAGGGCGTACCTTCCAAAAGTTTCGGGAAGTGGCGAAAGTAATGGACAGCCATGTGCACCGCCAGCAATTCATGGTCAAAGGTGGAAAAGCCGGATTCTGCATTTGACAGTTTTCTAATGAAGAAGGCCAATGGGCAGAGCGAGCCCTAATGACACTGACTAAGGCCAATGGGCAGAGCGAGCCCTAATGCCACTGACCTGCTCAAGAATTGCCACACTAGTGATGTCGCTGGCATCGGTGGAGACGAGGAGAGGTGCATGTGGCACGGGAAAAGCGAGAACGGCAGAAGTTGATAGGGCATTCTTTGGGTTGCAGAAGGCCGTTTCTTGAAGGGGACCCCACTTCAGGTGATTTGGCTTGCCCTTGAGGGACGCATAGAGGGGGCAAGAGTGGCGGCGATGGCTGGCAAGAATTCTTGCAGTGCTTTGACGGTCGAGGAGATGGGGAAGTTCTGAACGGCTGCTTGAGATACTACCACTAGAGTGTTATGGGGTCCTTTGACTGGCCAGACAGTACTACATTGGATCCTCCTCTCTGATTTTGGTTCACTTTCCCTTTGCCTACTTATACACCGAATAGTCTGGCTTATTCTTTACAGATTCTGCTCTGTCCTCATACACCCGACAACACTGAGATTACCAAACAATTCTTCTTCACCCAAGAGGTTAACTACTGCACTCTAATTGGTCAGTGGCTACTTTCCTCTTGGTAAGGGTAGAGAAGACTCTTTAGCTATGGTAAGCAGCTCTTCTAGGAGAAGGACACTTCAAAATCAAATCATTGTTCTCTTAGTCTTGGGTAGTGCCATAGCCTTTGTACCATGGTCTTCGACTGTCTTGGGTTAGAGTTCTCTTGCTTGAGGATACACTCGGGCACACTATTCCATCTAATTTCTCTTCCTCTTGTTTTGTTAAATTATTTAAAGTTTATATATGAAATATTTATTTTAATGTTGTTACTGTTCTTAAAATATTTTATTTTTCCTTGTTTCCTTTCCTCAATGGGCTATTTTCCCTGTTGGGGCCGCTGGGCTT
>NC_090746.1:61760521-61773021 GCF_036898095.1 Palaemon carinicauda | reverse complement strand
GTAGATATGAGCGAGATATATGTTAAACATAATTTAGCTTATATAACCCCTATTTTCGAAAGTGGATCAAGACTAGAGGCAAGCAATTATAGACCTGTTAGTCTAACATCACATATTATGAAAGTGTATGAGAGGGTAATAAAAAATAAAATAATGAATCATTTGGTTAAAAATATTTTGTTTAATATAGGTCAACATGGTTTTGTGCCCGGAAAAAGTACACAAACCCAACTGATAGCACACTATGAAAACATATACAAAAATATGATAAATGAAAAAGACACAGATATGATCTATCTAGATTTTGCAAAAGCCTTTGACAAGGTAGATCATAATATATTAGAGAAAAAAAAGGAGAAAGCATAATATTGTGGGAAAGATAGGAAAATGGGTAAAAGAATTCCTGCAAAACAGAAAACAGATAGTGGTTGCAAATAACGAGAAATCAGATGAAACTCAGGTAATATCTGGCGTGCTGCACTGTTGTTTGTTATTATGATCTCAGACATAAACTGTGATGTTAAAAACTCTGTAGTGAGAAGTTTCGCCGATGACACAAGAATAAGTAGAGAAATTACTTGTGATGAAGATAGGAACTCACTATAAAGAGTTCTAAACAAAATATATGAATGGGGGGAGATAAATAGGATGGTATTTAACCCCGATAAATTTGAATCAATAAATTATGGAAACAGAGAAGGAATGGTATATGCATTCAAGGGACCTAAAAATGAGACAATCACAAACAAGGAAGCAATTAAAGACCTTGGAGTAATATTAAATAGGAATATGTTATGCAACGACCAAATATCAATATTGTTGGGTAAATGTAAAGCAAAAATGGGAATGTTATTCAGACACTTCAAAACAAGAAAAGCTGAACACATGATTATGTTTTACAAAACTTATGTACGTAGTACACTCGAGTACTGCAATGTGATATGGTACCCACACTACCAAAAGGATATTGCACAAATAGAGAGTGTACAAAGGTCCTAAACTGCTAGAATAGAAGTAGTTAAGGACCTTGACTACTGGGAGACTGCAATTTTCAAAACTATACAGTCTAGAAAGGAGAAGAGAACGCTACATGATAATACAATCATGGAAGCAAATAGAAGGAATTACTGAAAAAAATCATGGAGCTAAAAATATCAGAAAGAGCAAGACAAGGTAGATTAATAGTGCCAAAAAATATACCAGGAAAACTAAGGAAGGCGCACAGGACATTAGTCTACTACGCACCAGCATCGATAATGCAGTGACTATTCAATGCGCTGCAAGCTCATCTAAGAAACATATCAGGAGTGAGCATAGATGTGTTTAAGAGTAAGCTCGATAAATACCTAAGATGCATCCAAGACCATCCAAGACTGGAAGATGCAAAATATACCGGAAGATGCATAAGCAACTCTCTGGTGGATATACGAGGTGCCTCACACTGAGGGACCTGGGGAACCCAAACATAGAATAAGGAATAAGACCTCATCCGGACTGTTGTGTGTAGCTTCCCTTAGATCCCCTGCTGGGCAATTACGAAAAGACCGAGCTTGAACCCTTCCCAAGACTGTCTGGACCATACACCCGCCCTCAGCACCTAGCAGACCGCCATGTTTTTTTCAAATTTCAACGAGGTGCTGATGCCCAGGATATCGTGAGGTTTGACGGACATGGGGGAGACTTCGCCCGTCAGGTACGCCCTTTGGATCGTCTCCTGGAGCCAGAAGGAGATCGTATTCTTCGATACCGCATTCTCTTGATAGACGTCCGGAGGGCGGAGGTCTTGGAGAGATATTTCCTCACCGCCCTCATTGGGCATTATAGAAGGTCCTCCGGGACATTTGTTCTGGGGATTGCAGGGGTGGAGAACTTGTTGAAGCGGGGGTTATCTACAGCTAGGTTCTGCAATATTGCCACGGAGGAGGGGACGGTCCTGATGCACAACTCTCTCCATCCGAGAGAGTGGGAGACATCCGCTAAGAGCCCGTAGAATTAGCCTGTCCTTTTGACCGAGGCCCAGGCGAGAAGGAACACCATCTTCAGGGTCAGTTCCAGGTCAGTAATTTGTCTGAAAGGCTCGAAAGGTGGCTTCTTTAGGGAGTCGAGGACTTTGGTAATGTCCCACAAGGGGGCCAAGAGGGTCCTGGGGGGCAGGACTACTGGAACCTCTTCACCAGCATCGAGAAGCGCTTAGAGGAACTTAGGTTCAACCCCTTAAAGGGAGAGACCTGGCACAGGTCCACATGGAATCCCTCTACTGCGGGTACTGACATATCCCAGTCGAGTCGAATATGTACTAGAAACTCAGCGATGACTTGGATTGAAGGCTTGAGGGGCTGAATGCCCATCCAGTCTGGGATATGGCCCTCGAGGATTGCCTTGGATTGAGATCATCTAGACGACTGGCCACTAGGAGCACCCTTCTCTCCTCAGTAAACACTGTTAAGTCTCCACGCGTGAAGGGAGAGGTTTTGGAGGCCTTTGTTGGACTTCTGGAAGTGAGGCTGCGTTAACAAGTCACATCTTAAAGGAAGGGGTCACGGGGTTCCATTGCCAAGGCTCTCAGGTCCGTGAACCACTCATTACTGGCCCAAAGAGAGCTATTAGCGTCAATCTAACCTGCTTCACCTCCCAAAGCCGGTTCAGGGTCTGGCGCAGAAGAGTAAATGGGAGGAAGACGTACACATGGAGGATGTTCCACGAATGTTGGAACACATCTTCCAGAACTGGTGCTGGGTTCGGCACTGGGGAACAAAAGGCTGGCCATTTCACGTTTAGTTGCGTTGCAATGAGATCCAGGCACGACGAACCACACTTTTCTATCACCATTCTTGCTACCTCCATATGAAGAGACCAATCCCCCGGTAATACTTGACCCTTCCTGCTGAGGCCGTCCGCAACTTCGTTCCTTTTACCAGGATGTACCTGGCCATCAGATGCGGTAAGTAAAACTGCCTGTGCTTCACCTCCGAGAAGGGTAACAGCTTTGGTTCGCCGTGGGGCCTGGTCAGGCCTTTCGGTTCCGCATTGGCGGTGGAGATCCAATGTCCGGCGAGAGAGGGAGGACCAGGTTGAGCTGAAGATAAATAGAAGACAGAGATGATGAGAACAGAGTATACAATGGAAGATGAAATATCATTGGAAGGAGAAAGTATTAATGAGGTAAAATCATTTGAGTACTTAGGAACTATGATATCCAATACAGGGTCTTTAGAATTGGAGTTTAGTGAAAGATTGAAAAAAGCAAATCAGACAATGGCTAGAGTAAGTAAAATTTGGAAATCAGGTCGCCTGAAATTACATATAAAAATCCGACTATATATCAGTTTAGTGAGATCGGAGTTACTCTACAGAAATGACCCATGGTATGACAATGAACCAATCGCCGATAGCTTTAGTAGATTTAAGAACAAAGTCCTAAGAAGAATATTGGGAGCTAATTGGCTGGACAGGATTAGAAATGAAACTATAAGAGATTACTCGAGTGCCATATGTTGATGAGATCAAGATGAGGGGTACATGGAGATGGTTTGGGCATGCTCTTCGCACTCCCCAAGAGAGATTACTTTACCATACGTTCAGATGGCACTAGAAGAGTTGGAAGACCCAGGCCTACCTGGCTGAGGACTGTGAAGCGCGAAGTAGAAAATGATGAATTGAGAAGTATTCAATTAAAAGCTCAAGATAGAGACGACTGACGAAATCTAACCAAGGCCCTTTGTGTCCATAGGGGTAGATGATGATGATGATGATGATATATATATATATATATATATATATATATATATATATATATATATATATATATATATATATATATATATATATATATATATATATATATGTATGTGTGTGTATATATATATATATATATATATATATATATATATAATGTTTCTTTTCTTAACATTATCACTTTTCATTTTGCTTTTGAGGCACTCTCTAAAAACATATTAAATATCTTTATCAAACAGCCCTTATATAAATTATATATTTTAATTTCTTGGACAATGTAGTTTTTAAATTTCTGTGCTAAATCAAATTAACTCAATAATATGAACATTCATAACTATGATAATTTATTGGTAAGGTAGGATATCAATAAGGGAACATACATTTCTATATATATATATATATATATATATATATATATATATATATATATATATATACATAAGTGTGCGTAAGCATATTCTATACATACATTTCCACACGCTGTACTTATTAAATGCTACACTTGAGGAGTTTCTTATTTGGTAGGTAGTAGGTTGGTCAGGGCACCGTGGCTGGTGCCCTGACCAGCCTCCTACCTACTATCGTTTGAGTGTTATTGGGTCCTTTGACTGACCAGACAGTACTACACTGAATTCCTCTCTCTGGTTACGGTTCATTTTACCTTTTTCTACACATACACCGAATAGTCTGGCCTATTCTTTCCACATTCTCCTGTCTTCATACAGCTGACAACACTGAGCTTACCAAGAAATTCTTTTTCGCTCAAGGGGTTAACTACTGTACTTTAATTGTTCAGTGGCTGCTTTCCTTTTGGTAAAGGTAAATGAGACTCTTTAGCTATGGCAAGCAGCTTTTCTAGAAGAAGGGCACTCCAAAATCAAACCATTGTTCTCTAGTCTTGGGTAGTGGCATAGCCTCTATACCATGGCCTTCCACTGTCTTGTATTAGAGTTATCTTGCTTGAAGGTACACTCAGGTACGCTGTTCTATGTTATTTCTCTTCTTTGTGTGTTTTTTTTTTAAGCTTTTATATCTAATTTGATGTTACAGTTCTTAAAATGTTTTACTTTGATTGTTTATTACTTCTCTTGTAGCTTATTTATTTCCTTGTTTCCTTTCCACACTTGGCTATTTTTCTCTCTTGGAGCCGTTGGGCTTATAGTATCTTGCTTTTCCAACTAAGGTTATAGCTTAGCTTTCAATAACAATTTAAAAAATAAAAACAAAGTTTTTAATAACTCTGAACTTTTCTTATCCTTAATGTTATAAAATTTGAAGCAAACAGCTCTTTCAGACAATAACTTATATAGTCTTTATAATGACCGGTGTAGAGAGAGAGAGAGAGAGAGAGAGAGAGAGAGAGAGAGAGAGAAAGAGAGAGAGAGAGAGAGAGAGAGAGAGAGAGAGAGAGAGAGAGAGAGAGAGAGAGAGAGAATAATAAATTAATCGTAGAAATGACAATAGGAAGTGAAAGCCATCTAACATTTCATTGGTCGATTGATTGATTTCGAGTTTTCTGGCATCCTGACATCGCAGATCATTGACGTCGATATCGTTAGTTAAAAACACACAATACAAGGAAATTCAATTTAAAACCATAAAAGCGATGCCCTCCTAAAAATGTAATAGCTTTCAGAAGACCTGCTTCTGAAATATATGTAAAAATGATGATAGCATATATAATCAGCACGATTCTGATTGTTTCACATAATTTTACTTTCTGTTAAACACATGATATAAACAAGGAAAATTAGTTGCCGAGACCAAATGGAAACTTTGATGAAGGAAGCAGTGCGTGTATTACAATACAATCTATAAGAGTATCTGAGTTGAGCGTTGTCTCCCCGGCTGTTCGATATTTTTTGAGGATGGATTAACACGAGAAGTTGTAGACAGAACAGCTGATACATGTACAAAGTTTAAGGATGTAAAAACTGAGTCGTGAATGAAACGAGAGATAGTTAATATATTACAGCTATTGTATGTGACCTGTCAAAAATGGTGGCTAACTATTTAGATAAATATGCGCACCCCCTACCCCTTTACTAACTACAACACGCTAGATTTGTCTAATTTGTGGGAGATTGTCTTTTTCTGAATGTTTATCGCTCAACGTAACATGACTATATATATATATATATATATATATATATATATATATATATATATATATATATATATATATATATATATACATATATACACGCGGACATATTATCCTTTTCATTATATAAGGGAAATGACTGAGGATAATGCAGAGGACAAAATTCAAAGTTTGAAAGTGTTCATAAAAGGAAAAAGAAACAATTCAGAAAGATTGCCCGGCCCTTGGTAAATGGAAGCTACGGAAATGGAGTACCGAATTTCAATATCAACGATGGAAAAATGTAATTCGAATCAATATGATGATTATCAAAATTAGAGAATAAGAGAATCACAGATCAGAGAACGACTAAAGGGTAAGAGGCAGTATATAAAAGATTGAAAAGACATTTAAAACCAAATTACGAGACTATGAAGTACTTACTGAACCAGCCAAGGTCCTTTAATTAAGATTGGAACCAGCTATATTTTATTGCCGCGAAGTTTTAGTTATATGTACAGTCAAATGCAAAAGTCTTGTCGTCTCCAGTCCCCGTCTGTCACCCCCAATATCTATAGATTACAGAATTTCAGGTGTAGAGTAGTTTGGTTGTTGGGGGCGGGGGAGGAGGCAACAGGCGGAAGCCAGACGCCTGGCAGGGGTGGGGGCAACGAGCTGGGGAGGACGCCAGGAGGGGGATGTACTACTTGTTAGAGCTGTGAGCTGTGATGGCTGATAAAACACAAAACATTATGTATGAACGTAAATTCAATAGAATTTCTTACTAAAGGCGTAAAGTGTGGGATATGGCAGAGTAGGTTTTTAGAGCTGTTACACGGAAGGAAGCATTTTGTTTCAAAGTAATTCACCATAGACTAATCAGTATCATGATATTTTCGACAAAGAATCCAAATTATAAACACGTTGTATAGACCCATTTGTTGTGGTATTCGATATAACATTTTAACAGAAAAGTTATTGCCTAAAATAACAAACTTTGGTATAGTTTAGAAATTTTTTCCAGACCGAAAACCTTACTTATACCCAATTCGCGAGTCCTATAACAAATAGTTTTCATTAGATAGAATATCTACAATTGGTAAGCAATAATTCAGCATATATGAATAAGTATTTCAGGAAACACTAGTGCTTGTGTAAGCAGTCAATTATCAAGACAGTGATTCCATGAAGATGGTATTCATAATCACATACTGACCAATAAAGAAAAATCGACATAGAAACACTGAGAATATCACCTTGGATTTCCTTTATAATATTTCCATGTTGACCTCTCCTTTTTGGAAAAAATGTCATCTATACAGATGAAAAATATTTTACATCAGTGGAAGCATGAACAAGGCATTGCTGGAGGTAACGGAATACCCGCTATGATAAGACAAATATTCAGAAAAGAGCTATGAGTGGAAAAGTTCGCATTAATTTAAGGAGTTGGATGATTATGTGGATGTCCTCATTCCCACAGTGTGAGCTACGGCCATTCCCAATCCACACTCAATCGTTCTAGTGCACGATAATAGCCCCATCCATACCAGCACAGTAGTTAGAGCTTGGTTAGAGCATCACCCAGAAATCAAGGTAATAAACTGGCCACCAAAGGGGTGCGACCTCAATCCCATAGAGAACCTATGGGCGATAATGGTTCGTTAATGGGACGTGGGAGAGCAACGAACGTGCTAATCCATCTAAAGAAGAGCGCGTTTAAATTGTGGGTGTTAATAATTCACTCTGCTTGGGCTTATAGCATTTTGCTTCTCCAACTAGGGTTGTAGCTTAGCTAATAATAATAATAATAATAATAATAATAATAATAATAATAATAATAATAATGGTGGTGGATGGACATCAAACTAAGGGGCGTTTAGTTTACATTGTTTATGTGAATAATTCTTGAATTAGAATGAAAATAATGTAAATTTTTCTTTCCTTTTCAGCAAATATCTATATTCAGTAAGTTGAGCAACTGCATTTGGTCACTGTAGTCTAGTTTTTACACTATACTCCTGGGGTCATATCATAATCTAAATAAAGACAACTATGAAATTATGATGTCTCTTATCAACCACTAAGAAAAGCCATAAATACACCTAACCGAACCTTATGTAGTGTAAGTTAGGGGAGGATATAAGAAATATGAAGATTATTTGTAGTTGTTTCCTGAAATACTTGCTCATATATGCTGCATTATTGCATACCAATTGTAGATATGCTATTTAAGAAAAATGAGTTGTTATTAGACTCTGGAATTGGGTATTAGTAAGGTTTTTCAGTCTGGACAAATTTTCCAAAATATACAAAAGTTCATTATTTTAGCCAATTACATTCCTGTTAGAATATTATATCGAATAACAACAAGTGGGTCTATACAACGTAATTATGATTTGGAATCATTGCCGAAAATATTATGATACTGATCAATTGATAGTGAAGTACTTTCAAACAAAATTCCTCCTTCCCCGCCTTTAGAATAACATTCTTTCGATACACGAACACACACACACACTATATTAAATATATATATATATATATATATATATAGAGAGAGAGAGAGAGAGAGAGAGAGAGAGAGAGAGAGAGAGAGAGAGAGAGAGAGAGAGAGACTCCTAGCTGGTGTTTACAAAAGATTTTCAGTCAAGACATAATAATTGCCAAACTAATCATCGATAATTTTTGTCAACAAGTTGTTCGCGAGGAGGATATAGTAAACAACACAGCAAATATAAGTTAGAATCATTATAATTATAAAACTAGGATCGGATCGTGTGATATTATATTGAATTTGCGTTCACACATATATTTTTGTGTTTCCCTGTCCATCACACACCATACAGCTCTAACAAATAGTACTTCCCCCGCCTGTCGTCCGGCCCCTTCTCGGCGTCCCCCCCTAGCCCGTCACCCCCACCCCCTGCCCGTGGTCCTCCCTCCTATCAAACTCTTCTACACCTGAAGTTCTGGAATCTATAGATATTGGGGGTGACAGTGGGGGACCAGAGACGACAGGACATTTGGACTTGACTGTACAGTAAATTAGATATATTGATAAAACGTTAAAAAATTTTATTCGGTTGAAATTTGCACATTTCATGTGACACTTGAGTCGAAATCTTGAGGGATATTGTTACACGAAAAAGCATGGGTAAAATGATAGACTATATTATTATTATTATTATTATTATTATTATTATTATTATTATTATTATTATTATCAATTGGTAAGCTATAACCTTACTTGGAAAAGCAGGATGCTATAAGCCCAGAGGGCCCAACATAAAAAAAAAAGCCCAGTAAGGAAAGGAAACAAGGAAAAATAAAATATTTCAAGAAGAGTAACATTAAAGAAATATTTCTTATATAAATTATAAAAAAAAAAACTTTTACAAAACAAGAGGAAGAGAAATAAGAGAGAATAATGAGCCCAAATGTACCCTCAAGCAAGAGAACTCTAACTCAAGACAGTGGAAGATCATGGTACAGAGGTTATGGCACTACCTGAGATTTAGAGAACAATGGTTGGATTTTGGAGTCTCATTCTCCTAGAAGAGCGGCTTACCATAGCTAAAGGGTCTTATCTACCCTTAGCAAGAAGAACGTGGCCACTGAACAATCACCCCTGAGCGAAGAAGAATTGTTTGGTAATCTCAATGTTGACAAGTGTAAGAGGACAGAGGAGAATATGTAATGAATAGGCCAGATTATTCGGTGTATGTATAGGCAAATGGAAAATGAATCGTAACCAGAGAGAAAAATCCAATGTAGTACTGTTTGGTCAGCCAAAGGACCAAATATCTCTCTAGCGGTAGTAACTCGACGGGTGGCTGGTGCCCTGGCCAACCTACTACCTAATCATATATGATATGATTAGATGGCTCGGTCATTTGAAAAGAATTGTGAGATAAGTGAAATATAATCTAGAATTTGGAAATGTAATATCCAATAAAGGTGGAGACACAACTCCTTTTCATTTTCCTTCCCAATGTTTTGGAGTGATCATTCTGCAGAACTCCGGAATTAAAACATACATATTTTAAATACATTTACTCGAATCTATATTTTACTCATTGTTTCTCTTAGTTATGATCATTCCAACATTTACAATACATAATCCTTGACTATGGAAAATTAAGTATTGAAATGAAAATTTTACTCGGGGGGGAGAGAGAGAGAGAGAGAGAGAGAGAGAGAGAGAGAGAGAGAGAGAGAGAGAGAGAGAGAGAGAGAGATGAATGGACTGAAATTACAAAACAAAATCACCATAACCTGTTACAATAACAATTCCCACCCTTGAAGCTGCAAGGAAATCCCTTTACCCATCTACCAATATAAACAGATAAACCTAGACTATGATTCCTCTATTGAAGAAGTAATGTGAAGAGAGAGCCTCGCTCGAGAGGGGGAAATAATCATTATGAAATCTAAAGCTTTTCTTTGTATCACACTTCTTTAAGACCGAGTGGAAACGATTGTCAGATCATTTTTCACGGTCGACAACGAAAGGATTCGGCACTTCTTGGAGAAACGGAAATACTTTTCTCTCTTAAGAGACTGACAGGAAATTTTTACCATTATAGACTGTTCAAGAAATCCCCAGCATATGAATATTTAACATTTATTGACTTTTACTGAGGTCTGTAAAACAACATAAGGGCTGACATTTAAAGTTAATAACTATTATACTATATAATTGAAGCACTATTTAGGCCCTGTGTGAAAATAAGTTTCATCATTCAATTTATTTGTATCTCTGAAAATGCAGACGCATAACTGTCGTCTGACAGGGCAACAACTTCACAGGGCAGGTGACCACAGCCAGAGTCTGTGATTGGATAAAAGAGGATGTGACGTCACTCGCGGTCTTTATCGAAAAAATTTGACTCGTCCCTATGATTTGACGGTTCATCGACACCAGATGAACCGTGCATGCATATCTAACATAGCGTTTTTGCTAATAAAATCTACATAATGCATACTCATTATAATGACTCTTAAAGAGTTTTTGTGGTTTGTTGTAATTTGGTCGCATTTAATTTTCTGGGATAACTATTTAACATTAATTTTCAATGCATATTTTTTTAGAGGAATATAAGAGTATAGAGCTGTATTGATTAAAAAGCTCAAAATAGAATGAGACGACTGATGAAATCTAACCAAGACCTTTTTTATTATTATTATTATTATCATTATTATTATTATTATTATTATTATTATTATTATTACTTGCTAAGCTATAACCCTAGTTGGAAAAGCAGGGGAGCCCCAACAGGAAAAATAGCCCTGTGAGAAAAGGAACCAAGGAAAAATAAAATATTTTTTCAGAACAGTAACACATTAAAATAAATATCTACTATATAAACTATAAAAACTAACAAAACAGGAGGAAGTGAAATAAGACAGAACAGTGTACCCGAGTGTACCCTCAAGCAAAAGAACTCTAACCAAAGACTCTAATAGTCATTAGTCGTAGATGTAGATAGAAATGATGATGATTATAGGAGTAGTGATTTACAGGAAGGTCTGAGAAATTGTTAAACATAATACTTTGTAAAAAAAAAATTAAAAATTAAAAATGCTAAGAATCTCAGAACTGTTTTAATCTTTAAAAAAAAAATAAAAAATTATATCCAGATATGGTCTGAAAAGTCCAAAAGACAGCTTGCTTTGGAAAATCCAACAATTCCTTTTCGTTAAATTAAAAAGTCCATTTTAATATATATAACTGACAATTCCCTATTATTCATTCAAGAAATAACTTTGTTACAGAGACATGTATTAACAAGCTTGGTGAAACAATTTTTCAAGATTTGTGCACTTAAGTAAACAAGAAAGTCCCTTTTATTGGCATGTAGTGGCGAAACTGCTGGCATGTCATTCTGAATAGGCATGCTGAGATAGACCTTTCCCATCACACAAAATGCTTTTATTTCAATTTTCCTAGTTTTCTTCGATATAATAGACGTCGACCTGCAGTCCATTTAACAACTAAAACGTCCAATGGTTATTGCGACCGCATCCAAGGTCAGTTTGTATTCATATCAAGAAATATGACGAGCAATTTCGAGCCAGATATAGAGATGGCTGAACTAACAGATCCTGTAGAGAACTTCCAGAGTTGCCTGAAATTTAGTGTAAAGTGGTAGCGGTGGATATTTGCGGTGGTTCAACAGTAAATAAACAGAAGTATTATAATGTCTAATCTAAGAGGAATAGTTTCCTTACTGTGTAACTTGCTTAGATTATAACAGCATGATAATTTAGCTGAACAATAACATAGACTTTTATGTATATTCAATGAGAACAATTCATTATCAATATAGGATTTTGGCACGATTCTACAATCAATTATTTATAAATTCATTTAATGAAAATATCTTGTAGTTCAAATCTCAATAAACTGTTATTAAACAGTGCGCTGTGTCCTGAAGAATTTGTCCTCTACTATAAAAAACGATTCTTTCCGAAATAAAGTCAAGGAATGAAAATTGAAACGTGATTTAACCTATAGGGAAAACATATGAAATATGGAAAAGTGTCAGTCTCAAAACAGAACACGTGCAATAAAATAATGTGGGGAATGTTCCATTATATCTAAGATAATAGAATAATGAAACTTTTACTGATATTACGATAATGAAATTATTTCTATCTTTAAGTGATCAAAAAGGTA
>NC_090746.1:61740521-61755521 GCF_036898095.1 Palaemon carinicauda | reverse complement strand
TGACCCCTCGGTGGCCAAGCCGCTTGAACGGCCACCTGATCTGCTGAACTCAGCTCAGTCAGCCCAAAACACTTGTGCCACCACTGCCGCCGACCAGATCTCTACTTTCTAACCAGCTGCCAAACCTCGTTGCCTGCCTGAAGGGCACGCCGCCTGAACGGCCACCTAATCCTCTGAACTCAGCTTAGTTAGCTCAAAGCACTGATCTACCAACAGTTATGCCACCGACTATCTCCCTACCCTCTAACCAGCTGCCAAACCATGTTGACCACTCGACGGCCATGCTGCCAGAACGGCCACATAATCCGCTGAACTTAGCTCAGTAAGCTCAAAGCACTGACCCGCCACGACCGCCAAATAGCTCTCTACTCTCTAACACTAACCCCCTTCCAGTCAGGCCAACACGGCAGCCAGCCAGCCCTCTGTCCCAGCAAACCACTGCTCAGCTTTGCAAGCTACACCTTACCCTACCCTTACCCTTAGTCGCCTCTTCCTGTTGGATAGATGTCCGAAATCTTACAAGGATTTTGAATAAAACCGTAGAAATAAATATTCTTGATTGAAAGTGACTATTCTTATTAAAACATTTCATCATACTACAACCAATCTTACATGCCCAGTCTCAGAACTGATGGCTTACAGACCTCCTGCCGCAGGGCTTCGGCCCTTTGGGCCTCGCATAGGGCTGCCCCCTTCAAACATGACCTTGCCCCATGCTTGGCCCCCCTCTGAGACACCCCTAGCTACGCCACTGCATCACTACAACTTTACTTACTTCTTGTGAAAGTTATTGTGTATCTAGGAATAATCATAGAAGAACAAACTAATACTCCAGTGCGTATTCCTTCCTACCCTACCAAAATAACTGAAAACTCAAGTGAACCCTACCCACCTCCCTACACCAACGGCAACTCCACGGTTAATCTGGAGATTGGTCCTTTGATCCCCTTGTTAATGAACTATTGAAGTTAGAGGACCAAGGGTGTGCATGTTAGAAGGTACAGAGCGATAAACAGGCCATTGTATACAAGTGTTTCCCTATCTATAGGCCCTTAGTGCCAGTTCTCAAGGGAGTGGTGCCGAACAATTCTACAACAACAAGTAAAAGTGAAAGGTAAAGGTGTCTGGTTTTAGTTCCAGTTTCATCAGAATAGATGCTCACCAGAGCGTTAAGAGGTCAAGCAAAACAGCCCCTTGTGGTGCCCAACACAGCTGTTGCATCCCCAGTTAACAGCTTGAACTCACAGTCTCGGGCTGGGATCAATGCTATGCGAACGTGTTACCATTGTACTAGCCAGGTGACAGATTGGTAGAAGACCGTTATAGGCTAACGCAAGAAATAAAATTTGGGAATCAAGCAACTGTTGGGAATCATATTTTTATGAATTTTCTAAAATAAATGGATAAAAAATTACAAAACATACTCCAAACTTAAAGAAAACTTATGATAGATATATAATGAAGAGGGTGATAAGGATGTATTGTAAAAAAAGATAATGTTCATGGCGAATAAACCATGGTATTCTGCCTGTTATCTAAAATGGCCAATGTTCGTGTCCACAGAATTCTTGCTTTCTTTGTAGCTTAGCAGAATTTTAAAAATTCAAAAGTGTCAAGTACTGCATGCATAGTGAGTTTGAAATGATCGATTATTCTGTCTGAAATGTACAAGATAATAAAACAGACGAAGCCTTTCCTTACTTTGTTACCAATCGTTATATAGACTAAAAATATCTTAAAGTGAGACCTGCCTTCAATACAACTGTACTTGTTTCTTGACCATGTTGATATAAATGGGCAATTCAAAAAAAGTGAAACCACAGAATATCCGGAATCTTGTTTATCTTAATCATTCTATTTCTATATTGTTTATCTTCACTGATCTTCTAAGATATAAGAAGGAAGGCCAAAATTGCTTGCTGAACTTCGCATAAATAAGAAATAACTCGAATATGAATTTGATATAGTTTTTCAAGAAAATCTGTAAATCTGTTAAGTTTCCGAATAGGGAGAAACCTATGGCTATGTCGACCACGTTACTGAGTTACAGGTTTACTCATTTATTTATCAATACATTAATATCTTAAATATTGGTATTCATACTACATTTTGAAAGCTTCCATTCACTTTGTCTCGAGTTCCAACTGTATTAAGGAAATGAACTGATAAGGAAAGGAATTCGTATAATGCTGAGTGACATGATGGAATGATCCAGGCACATTAAAAGAAAACAGGAAGGAAAGAAAAGATATTTCTCAATACAATCAAATAGCTGTAAGTTCATTAGATTGTAAAACCAAATATGTTAAATTTCTTCCACGTCTTAATGTCTTTAGACATGATTTATAATAAAAGAATGAAAAGGAACTATTAGGAGGAGAGAGAGTAAAGAAAGGTCGACTCTTACCCTTCATTTTAGAATTTCGTCTTCGTAATTTCTTTTTCGTCTATATCCCTTTTGGACAGCCATAAGAAATAGACAGAGATTCCCCCATTTGAACGTCAATAAGGAATATACAGAGATCAAGCAGTTAGAAAAAAATACACATTGAGGGATTATTTTGAAAATATTTGAGATATTTGAAGATATTGTACTTCCGACCACTCAAAACACCATCTTTGTGATACAAGTTGCCATTTTTCATTAAATAGTTCTTTAGCACAGAAGTAATTTCTACCTCATTGTACAAGTCACAATGCTGACCTTTCTCAAGGTATGTACCGCAAGTAATGGAAGGATAGTGGTCAGCGGAGAAAGAGATACGGGATTAACCAACAGTAAACAGGAGTGGCAAGATGAACCTAAAAGAGATGAAATAAAATGCAATCATAGCTGTCTGGTTTGAAAATAAACAAAAGCTACATATTGAATGCTTCGCCGTGTCAGGCTTGGAGTGTAAAGGGGTTTAACGATTGTTCAAGATCTTAAGGCCCGGTCACACCGCCCGAACGTTGCTGGACCGTTCCTTGAACGATAGGGAGGTGGACCAAACCCTCGAAAATTTAATTTAACGATTTTACGTTCGGTCTTTATTAGGCTGCTGAACGTAGCAAATCCTCGCATATTTCCTGAGTTTTCTTACACCTGTATTATGGAAGTTGCTAATTTATGCAATAAGGGTATTGGTATACAGGATGTCGAAAAGTTTCAGTCGCTTTTTTTTTATAAACTGTTAAAAAAAAAAAAACGTAATTCTAATTAAGATACAGAGACCGTAATTTTTACCCTACTTTGTTATTATCTTTTACAGGTTGGTGACTGTAATATCACTCCGCTACGCTTTTCGACCTCCTGTATACCCATACCCTTATTGCATAAATTAGCAACTTCCATAATAGAGGTGTAAGACAACTCAGGAAATATACGAGGATTTGCTTCGTTCAGCAGCTTAATAAAGACCGAACGTAAAACCGTTAAATTAAATTTTCGAGGGTTTGGTCCACCTCCCTATCGTTCAAGGAACGCTCCAGCAACGTTCGGGCGGTGTGACCGGGCCTATAAGATATGAAAAGTGGAGAGTTTCTCTCCCACTAGGGGACCTGTCCAAGAAATAATTGTTAAAATTGGTGTACAATGAAAGAAAAAATATTAGTATTTGGGATTAGAAGTCGAGTATCTAAAAATTGTTGTATAATTATAAGTGAAATAAGAACAACAACAATTGCAGCCTTTTCTAGAACACTGCAGGACAAAGGTCTCAGACATGTCCTTATTCATGTCTGGGGTTTAGCCAATTTTCATCAATACACTGGTCAGTGCGAATTGCTGATAGGATATTGTTGTCTGATATCTCAGAGCAAACCAAACTAGTATGGGCAGCCCTGACCAGTACGGCTTTTCTAATTTTGGCAATAAGCAAACCTTTTCACCATGTTAAGCTATCCCCAATCAGAACACTGACTAAAAAATATGATGACAATAATAATCACATACAGTTTTCACCTAGCGACATCTGCAAAAGGTGCAATAATATTTGCAAGGAAAATGAAATGGCGGCACATATATAATCAGTACAAAAATCACTACAGTTGAGTTGGTATATCAATATTCTCTCTCTCTCTCTCTCTCTCTCTCTCTCTCTCTCTCTCTCTCTCTCTCTCTCTCTCTCTCTCTCTCTCTCTCTCTCCGATTTAGGGTTAGCGACATCACGCAAAAACTGGAATAGGTATACGATCACCTCTTGGGAAAAGGTAACCCAAAGAAATATAAAATTTTTATACTAAAGCTATATCCGATTTTGAAAATATTTTCCTGTAAAAACTAGCATTAACTTAGCAAAAATAAAAATAAAAAACTACTAATAAATCCATAATGTTTTGTCAGAGAAAAAGAATTAATTCAAATTTTCCCTCTTGAAGATATTGGAAAATATTAAACGTTCCAAAAAAAAAAAAAATATGAGATGTTGCGAAAAATATGAAATGTGACGGAATCCTGAAATTCTGAAGTAATTAACCAATACCAGGTCTATCAATCGGCAACAAGATTAATGATGTGCGCTTGGCACGTCCTTAAAAGGAAAAGTCATTTTAAAAGTTTTAATTAAGGGGACTAAGGTAATTGCCTTTCGAGACTTGAAACATAATAATTTACCTGGTGAACGAACATCAAACGAAATCGGGAACTAAATGAAGACTGAAGTTTCAGTGATAGCGAGAAGACATTGCACCCCTCTGGAAAAAAATACAAATAAATAGAATTGAAAATTAAGAATAAACATATATTTGTACAAGTTAAGAACGAGGAAAACAATAATAATAAAGAATGACATACTATTATAAGATTCTTTTAAAATTACACGAAACTTCCCAATGTGTTTATAAATTTATAAAATTTACCATTCTTGTTTAGCTCTGGGTACATCACACCTCATTAAAAATATTTCTGAGAAAATAGGCCATATTTAGCTTGCAGAGGTAATGGCCAGTGAAAAAGATTGAAATAATTTAAGGAAATAAAACAAATGAAAAATAAGAAATATTATTATTATTATTATTACTAGCCAAGCTACAACCCTAATTGGAAAAGCAAGATGCTATAAGCCCAAGGGCTCCAACAGGGAAAAATAGCCCAGTGAGGAAAGGAAATAAGGAAATAAATAAATGATGAGAACAAATTGACAATAAAATCATTCTAAAAACAGTAACAACGTCAACACAGATATGTCATTTATAAGCAATCAAAAGACTTATATCAGCCTGTTCAACATAAAAATATTTGCTGCAACTTTGAATTTTTGAAGTTCTACTGATATAACTACCGGATTAGGAAGATCATTACAAAACTTAGTCACAGCTAAAATAAAGCTTCTAGAATACTGTGTAGTATTGAGCCTCATGATGGAGAAGGAATATACTGTACATAAAGTATAGATGCATAAATAGCAAAAAAAGCCGAATTTGACTAGAAAAAAATACAAGGGTAATGGCAAAGTAGTAATTCAAATTAATTAAAATCTCTGACTTACAGACATCAGTATCTATTACATTCTAGAAGTATATAACACAACTTCCCACTTAAGGGAATAAAGGACCTCTCCTACTAAGAAGTGCGGACATCGTGGCACCTAAAGAAAATGGGGATGCTGACATCCTGTAAAAAGGGTTTGGCAAACGAGTTCTTCTTTCCACCGATATCCCTTAATTTAGGGGTCGGTTACCTGATGTGCCCACTCCAATGCCTTCTATCAAAGGCATCCTCTTCCACCAAACCTCTTCTCTTCCTATCATCTTTCCCCTTATCTCGCCACCCAATTCCTCATCTCCACCTGATCCCCCCAACAAGTTCCTCCAAAGCTCTCCTCAATCCCTCCCCACAATCCATCATCAACACGTGCCCACACCATCTCGTACTGAAGATGGATTATGGGGGAATGAGGAGTGCTTGGGAGGAAAAAAAGTTCAAGAGGCACAAATATGTGAGGCAACAAGAGGCAACAACTTTAGTTATGTCTTGAAAATTATCCAGCAAAGTATTTGATGATTGCGGTCTAATTTATAATCATCACTGCTTGGAATCACGAAATCAAACACCTAGGGCTATCTGCAGCTATCTAGGAAAGAAGATAATGTTCCAAGAACGGTAGGATAAAGGATTTGTGAAATACTAAAACAAGACAAAAAAATGAAAATTAACATGATTTAATTTTACATTATCTCCGGAAGCCTAATCTTGATAATGACCCCATATTACCGTGTAATAGATTAATTGGCCATCATTTATGCTCATTTACTGGTAATGGTGCACAATTATGAACTCATCACATATACCTGGCATTAAATTCTCAGTTAAGAGACAGATGTGATGGAACACTTGTGTTGTTTTTCTTAGAGCAATACCATCTTAGGATATCCTTCTTGATCTCGAGAATTCATATTCGGTATAGTATATTTTCATCTATACATACACCATTATTTTTACCCTACAGTACACGCCTCGACAAAAACAAAAGCAAGGATGGGGAACCTAAATGTTATTGATACCTCATGTTGAAAATAAAATTATCTCTATATTTAATACAGTATACATTTTTTCTAAGTATACACTATCATCTGTACCTTACAATACATACCTTGTCATAAAACAATTAAAAACAAGGATGGGGAACCTAAATGTCATTGATGCCCGACGCTTAAAATAAATTTATCAACATAATACACTACAGTATAATTTTTATCGATTCATGCACAAATATTTGTGCCCAATAATACATACCTTTTCAGAAAGCAATTAAAAACAAGGATAGCGAACCTAAATGTTATTGGCGCCTGGTGATGAAAATAAAATGACCAAGTTTAGCCCACACGCTCGCTTTGTTTAACCGTACTTGAAATATGACCACGTGAAGCCGGGTTTCAAGTTGCCTTGGGCATGTTTTTGGCGTTTAATTAATGGTGGGAAAAATTATGGTGTTTGGAAAGGCCGTGACGATCACTGTCCTTTTCATAATTAACCGATGCCTCGCTTTTGTTTTCCTTTTTTTTTTATCAAACTTTGAGATCATTTTGCTTTACTAAAATACAATAATATAATAGAATGTGTTTCCTCAATTTTGCATTTATTGACAGAAGTAAAAAGTAAATGAAAATGTCATGACAATGAATAAATACATTTTCCAATATTCAAATAAATGATACACCAAAGGTCCTCATTTTTTCCAGTACATTACAAAACAGAATCTAAATTCGATGCAGCCTTGATAATTAATCAGTATTTGAATAATTTCTTTCATTGATCCTAAAAAGAATAGACAAACATAACCTTGAACACCAATCCACGTGTGTTTTTATAATTTTTATCTGAAATCGTAATAAAAAATTACAACTTCCTTTTAAAGATTTAAAGGTCACTCAGGAATGACAGAAGCAAGGGACAGTGACAATACCCTAAAACCCGTAGAGACTGACCATATAGGCATATGATGTGCACCATAGCCCCATCTCAACATAGCCAGCTAGGACCAGTGAGGGTCAGGTAATAGATGCTAATGATTCATCAGGTAGACCTATAAGAACCCCCAAAACCCCCATCCTTAGCTCACAGAGATGGTGAGGTTGCAAACACAACAAGAAACTATCGAAGCTGAGCAAGTCTCGAACCCAAGTCCAGCAGATGGCTGGGCAGGGACGTTTCTAATACGCTATCACCATTAGGAAACATCTAAAGCTTTCCTCAGTTTCACTGAACCACGTTTGCTGAAGTTTGTCTGGAGCACTGAAATACAATAGCATCACACTTGGTATTTCCATGAAAGGAAAAAAATCTAAGCACTTCACAGTAGTAGAAAAGAATAGTAAGAATATCAAGATTGGACATGTTAATATCCGTCTGCACATAACTTCGAATCTGGGAAGTAAAGATGCATACAAATCGACAAATAGCTAAATAAGTTCATGAAAACTTAGTTTAATACAGGCAGAATAAAGAAATATCAAATACCTGGGTTAAAAACAAAACTATTCTTTCATCGTTGGTGAAGGAAAAGTGAAGTAGTTATGGACGAAGGATAAGAGAGTCCAAGATACGAAATGTTAAAGACAGATTTAATTATCCCTAAGGGGAACCTTTCTCAGTATTCGATAAAGCACGCAGATAATGTTCTATCATAAAGGTATTGGGAATCGTATTAGAAATAAAACATTAATTATTAACACCTTACAAGCTGAAATTAAAATAGATGTAAAATAAAAAAAATAAAAACACTACATCAGCAACCGATTGATGTATCAATCATGTTGAAACACTGATAAAATGTTTCTGTTTCCAGAGAATATTTGGATACATTCCGTGATAATTTGAATGAAGTTTATACAATTTATCTCCTGAAAATAAAAAAAAAGGTAAAAAAATAAACCTTCCCGAAGGAAGGGATGTAAACAGAATTTTACCGAAGGCACAGTCTGGAATATCTCCTTTTGAAATTTTTGAAGCTTGTTAAAAAAGTTGCTTTCTAAAAAGGATGTGCTCAGACTTGGTAGCTATGATCAGGGAAAATGTTCACATGAAAATATCCAAATTTAAATCAAATATAAAAAAAAAAATTGCATATATTCATGCAAACTTATAAACTCACTCATAGAGACACACAACTGACCCCCATACATGTAGCCTATATATATATATATATATATATATATATATATATATATATATATATATATATATATATATATATATATACTGTATATATACACACATAAATATATATATACATATATATATATATATATATATATATATATATATATATATATATATATATATATATATATATATATATGTGTGTGTGTTACAGTAAGATCACGTACCTAGGGATTATGCGTAATCCCTGAAAATTTCAGTGAATACACGTATTCCCCGTTTCACTCAGGGATTTCACGTAATCACTAAAATATCCAGTGATTACGCGAAATCCCTGAAATTAGACCTGTCATTTTACGTGTTCTTACTATTGAGCATTCAGTGAATTTGCGTAACCTTCATCAATGAACATTTCAATTAAGGTAAACACAATACAATTACACGCATACAATTACACACAGCATAGTTTAACCTAACAACCTTTCAGTTTCGTTAGTGAGTGTCTGTTTTTAAACGACTGAGACATGAGCGAATGGTTCAGTTTTCACAAGTGTCTGAACCACTGCTCGTTGCTTCATTCTTCCTCTTCCTCCAGCAAAGTCAAGATGTCTATCGAGGAAAGGTTTACACAAAACCTCGCGGATCATTTTAAAGAAAACAAAAAAGGATTAATTCCAAAGTGTGACTATCAGAAGACCATCGATGCCCTGAAAGCAGCAGCTGATAACTCACATGCCAAGGGGCGGCACGGATATTATCTGTTGGAGAAGTAAGTTTTCACCTCAATTTATTATTTTACTCTCTCTCTCTCTCTCTCTCTCTCTCTCTCTCTCTCTCTCTCTCTCTCTCTCTCTCTCTCTCTCTCGCCTACAGAAAAACTGATAAAGAGACGTTCAACACGACAGGAGTCGCCACTTTACTATGTGAGCATCGAGGAGACGTTTGACGTTGTCAAGAGTGCCCACATCTCAATAGGCCATGGCAGAAGAGACCGGGTGTTGAAAGAATTACAAAAGAAATATGCAAACATTCCAACTAAGGCCGTTGAGCTGTTCAAGTCACTCTGTCAAGAATGCCAAAAGAAACGAAAACGGTCGATGACGAAGGGGGTTGTCGTTCGTCCAATACTCACCAAGGAATTCTCGTCAAGGGGTCAGGTGGATCTAATTGACATGCAAAGCATCCCCAGTGGATCCAACAAGAAATGGATCATGGTGTACCAGGATCACCTGACGAAGTTTTGCATCCTTCGACCCTTGACGTCCAAAAGAGCTGCAGAGGTCGCTTTTCATCTACTGGACATTTTTCTTCTCTTTGGTGCCCCCGTTATTCTCCAAAGCGATAACGGATCCGAGTTCACTTCACAAGTCATTACAGAGCTGAAGGAAGTTAGGCCAAAACTAACACTGGTGCGTGGTAAGCCTCGCCATCCCCAAAGTCAGGGGTCGGTTGAGCGTGCAAACGGTGATATTAAAGATATGCTGGTGGCATGGATGGCTGACAATGACTCATAAGACTGGCCTACGGGCATCAAGTTTGTTCAGTTCCAGAAAAATAGTGCTCTCCATTCCGGGATAAAGTGCTCTCCATATTCTGCAATGTTTGGCTGTGAGGCTCGTGTAGGACTTACTACTTCGTCTTTGCCGATGGAAGTGATTGCTCGGATGGAGACTGAGGAGGATCTTCGTGCTGTCACACCAATCAGGCCAGACTCTGACAATGACAACTCTCTCTCCCAAACTGATGGTGTTGCAAACCAGATCCAAGCTACAAGTGATGAAACACCAACACATGATTGACAGAGGATGTTCTGCTCCCAGTCGAACATGGCAGCACTACAACACAATACACAATACACTGGTGACAATGTGACAAGTCAGCCAATGACAGCTGAAATCCTTGATCTACCCACAGGACCTTCCTCGCCCACAGCAACACCATCTGCCTACAATGTTGAGAGTCCTGTTTCTTCTGGAGAATCAGAAGAGCCCGTAACGTCTCTCTCACCCTCTCCATCTGACAGTCCTGTTTCCTCTGTTGAAAACCACAGAGTTGCAGAACGCATCAAAGAAATCAAAAGGCTTCGTCGTGAAGCAGCTGATGCGCAAACTTCTCAAGCAGAAAGGATGGTGTATTCTCAGTGGTCTGTATTCCAGAAATCAATTCGATCTGTGCCCTCAGCGCCTTCTAAACACTGACGACATGAACACTGAAAAATCAGTTCCACTGCGCTCGGCGGTGATTTATCAATCTGCTTCAGGTGGACAAGGCTTCACAAGATGCAACTGCACTGGCGCCCAAAAGTGTAGTACAAGGCGATGTAAATGCCTTAAAGCTGGGCTTCTGTGTAACTCACGATGTCATAGCAGCCTCAATTGTTGTAACAAGTAACATGTCAATGGTTTCTGCCAGTTTTTAGAACTTTTAAATGCTTTGTTTTAGGTCGTGGAACAGTTTACGTTGTGTGTGTGTGTTTGACCAATAAAATTCTGTATGTTTGCATTTTTTAATGTTAATTGTATTTCTTATCTAGTTACTTACTAATATGTTCGTCGCAACGTTGGCATTGATGATGAAATGAGCATCAGGGATTACGCGTAATTACTGGGATCATTTTTCAGGGATTTCGCGTAATCACTGGAAAATTCAGTGATTACGTGAAATCCCTGAGTGAAACGGGGAATACGTGTATTCACTGAAATATTCAGGGATTACTCGTAATCCCTAGGTACGTGTTCTTACTGTAACATATATATAAAATGGTCCCGTGTCTGGGCACCAAAAATATATATCATACATATTACAGCTGGCAAGCTACACAACCTCTCTAGTTCCAAACTCTCCAGTTTGTTTTTACATTAATCTGTTATACTTAAATAATACCCAATCTCTGAGAAAACTATATAACTCCCAGGGGGCAATATACTGTATAAAAACACTGAATATCCAAAGGGCTCTTCAGTACATTCAAAAGAAAACTGAGTAATTATTATTAAAATCTATCCAAAACAATCTTTTACCTTAATTCTTTAACAGGGATATGAGAGTTCTGCGAAAAACACTGGTGATCGAAATAATACACTCTTTACAAAAATAAATACATTATATAAAAATTACAACAATTTGAAAGAATTTACATAAAAAATAAATCACCCAAAATATTAAGTCTGAGTAAAACTTAGATTAAGACAAGAAAAAGTTACACTCTGAAAATTATATAATCACTTGGCTCGAAATATTAAATCTGAATAAAACCTTGGAATAAGACAAAAGAAATTATCACACTCTGAAAATTATATAATCACTTATTTCTCTGGATATTAAAATCTACACAAATATTTAGTCTTGATAACTAATGAAAATAGTTAACCTTTAACACTCCTAGGTCTAAACATTTAAAGAAATTACGTAATGAAACTGATAAACCTACGAATTTTAGCTTACATGAAGTAATAGAGCAGTTAATCCAAAATAAATACACTTCACGTATCTTACTTGCACACGGCCGGTTACAAACTCTCTAAGAGACTTTTTTTATGAAATACTAAGTTTACAAAAACCTGTCACAGCTTTAAAAAATACACTGATCTTGTACGAGAGAAGTATGAGAGAGAGGGAAGGTCGATGGCTTATGACTTAAGGCTGGAATTCTCTATCTGCTGCTATGCATCCATGGGGGCACATATATATGAACATAGTAACTTCTAGATTAATCTAGGTCAGAGATCTAGAAGCTTCGGGGCTGGCTCAGCGACGCCAGAGTTACCAACTATCGCGTATCAAACAGGAGAATCAAACTTCGCTTGCAAGGCAACCCTCTCTCAGCAGCTCCGCCCACCCCCGTTCTCGTTATAAAAAAAGTTAACCCTAACACTGGGGTTTTCGAGAACCTTCCAAAACATGTGGCAAATATAAGAATTGCGTATTTTCTCACAAACATGATGCAATACCTCATGAAACCATAAAAATAATTACATAAGCCCTCGTTCATACGTCATAAGGTCATATAGCACTCTTAAACAAATTACACAAGACTTTTATACAAAATACGTGAAACAAATAGTTAATTCTTAATAATAACGTAAATTTACATATACTGACTTGAATGAAGAACACAATGAAATTAACGATAAAAGTCTTACATAATTTACATACAAAACTTATACCTACATGAGAGGAACACACCTTATGAGCTGGCTATGCCCCTCTTAAATACACATAAAATACATGAATAAAATATTTACTCTACGCTAGACCTGCTTCATAATAATATATATATATATATATATATATATATATATATATTACATATATATATAGATATATATTTATATATATATATATATATATATATTTATATACATACATATATATATATATATATATATATATATATGTGTGTATGTGTATATATATATATATTTATATATATATACATACACACATATATATATGTATGTGTGTGCATATATGTTATATGTAAATACAACGAACAGCAAATGCAGCCGTTTATAGTCCATTGCAAGACAAAGGTCTCGGACATGTCTTTGTCATGTCTGGGGTTTGGCCATTTGCATCGCCACAATGATCACTGGATTAGTTGAAATACTACTGCCAGACAATACTACATTGGATCCCTCTCTCTAGTTAGATCTCATTTTTCCTTTTCCTACACATACACCGAATAGTCTTGTATGTTCTTTCAACATTCTGCTCTGTCCTCATACACCTGATAACACGGAGTTCGCCAAACAATTCTTCATCGCTCAAGGGGTTATATACTGCACTGTAATTGTTCAGTGGCTACTTTCCTCTTGGCAAGATTAGAAGAGACTCTTTAGCTATGGTAAGCAGCTCTTTTATATCTTCCACTGTCTTGGGTTAGAGTTTTCTTGTTTGAGGGTACACTCAGCCACACTATTCTATCTTATTTCTCTTCCTCTTGTTTAAGTTTATATATTAGAGATCTAATTCATGTTGTACTGTTCTTAAAATATTTTAATTCTTCATTACTTCTCTTGTTCTAAATTAATGTTTTTACTGTTGTTAAAATATACGGGAATAAACTATAGATAAGAAGTAATGAGTACAAAATATAGAATAATGAACTATCTTAGGATCAATAACACCGTTAAAATAGATCTGTCATATACAGTATAAACTATGACGAGAGCCTTATGCAAACATGTTCTACATAAAATCATTCGCTACAAATTATGATTGTCCCACGCAAGACACATTAAAACATCTAAACATCTGAAACACGAGCAGCAAGAGAAGGCCACTCAAGGAGTGAATATGCACGTACTATTGCAGGTAGGGTTACAACACTTTCAATGCCCAGATATAGGTCTCTATGTCAGTATATATTGGTTCCCTACAACAAAATTTAGGTAGTGTAGAAGTATATCTATGTTTGGTTTGAGAGCCGTCCACTTGAACAGGTTCGACGATGAACTTTCCCAACTATCGGTAAAATAAAAAAAAAAAGTGGAAGTTCTAGACCATTGTGGAGATGGGAATAACTTATGTCAGTCACATTAGTAGATCAAACATGCACCCAAGACAACAAGCAATTATCAGGGGATAGACATCAATAGTTTTAACAAATGCCTTTGGATGACTTACACGGCTTTTTTGTTCAAGGTGTATTAACATTAGGCTTATCTAGGAAGATATATCATATGAACCAACAGGAGAGTGTCATTAGGGGACTTTATGAGAAAACACATAGAAATGTATGGTGTGAGACGCCAGTACACTCCAAAGCACTTGCTCAACGAAGGGGTCAAACGAGTATGTGTACAGTGAAGAGCAAGATGGGAGAGAAAGTGCAAAACAACAACTAGCTTTTCTTTTAATCTATGTAAAATAAAATGAAGATTCTCATACTAAGGGTATTGTTCTAGCACCTTGCAGGGAAATGGGATCCTGACATTACTTCTAAATACTAAAAATTAGAGCATTATAAAGAAGTAATTACGAAAGGTCTCATAATTTGCATAATACATTCACGAGTGAGAGAGAGAGAGAGAGAGAGAGAGAGAGAGAGAGAGAGAGAGAGAGAGAGAGAGAAATCCATAACAAGGCAAGTACACGGGTAAAACAAAACAACATAACATTCAATACCAAATATATCTGTTGATTGCTGTTCTACTGTTCATGAGTTTCCTGCCATTCTTTCGTTTATTCTATCTTTCCAAAGATTCATTGGCGCGTTAAACCTAAAGATGATAACTTATTGATTCCTAAAGGGAAATAATATGAAGAATAAACATATTTGCTCTATCCAACTTAGACTCAAAGAAAGTCTCAACTTTCCAATATCAGATATAAAACAATCACCCCACACATTTTGGACCACAATTGCCAATTACACTACTCTTGGTGTCATCTGTACTTCAAACTCTGCCGATCTC
>NC_090746.1:61733021-61735521 GCF_036898095.1 Palaemon carinicauda | reverse complement strand
GCCACCTTTGCCGCTCTTCTCTCGAACATCAATTGGTATTTTCGTCTCTTCTTGTTCGGGACATGGTCGAATCCCATTAAGTTTAGTTTTCTCTCAGGGGTCAACTCAATGTCGTCGCTGCCCGAGTTACAGTAATTTTCCGGTATTTCTTTTTAAAACTCAAATCGCGCCACCTTGAGATAAAAGTTAATGCCAAGTAGAAAATGTGTCGGAGGTACTTCATTTTAATTATGGAAATTCATCTAAACTGATACTTATGATTCTTACTTACAAAAACTGAGAAAATATAAGTAATATATTCAACCACTGTCTTAGACACGTGGTTAACAGTTATGAAAAAGGACCGGATTGTAAGTTATAATGACGTTTTATATTTCTCCCATTGAACTTTAGACAGTAAAAAAATAGCGAATAGTGATAAGCACAATTGTCTTCTACCATCGGTGGCTCTTGGATATACAGGTGACCATATTTTTACTTTCTTCTCACTTTACAATTTTCCTTATTACGCATCATTTAAAAAAGTTTAATTTCAGATATTTCTACTCTCTACTTTTTCCTTTTCTCTTAAACATGTGAATAACTTTTCGATCCACACAAGCTTCTACGCTGTAGATTTAAAATAACATTTTCCACAATATCTTGTCCATGAATCAATTATTTTTTTTATTACCTTAATTTCTCTTTCCCTGTTATTCATTGTTCTCCTCCGTTTAAAAAGCACTTCTCAAATCCTAAATGTAAATATAAATACTTTTCTCTTTTCCTTTTTCTGCCACTTGTTAGTTCTGATATAATATTCATTTTGTTAAATTTAAGGTAATTTTAAGAAACTTGTCTTACATAAATTTCAGTTCCATTAATGATATATACTAGCTTATGTTCCATCTTTTTACATTTCGTTACATCGTCACAATCTAAAATCTTCCCCTGAAACATTTCTCACATCCTTCACTAATGTTACTTATTAAAACTAACGACTGACTCAATTACATGTTTTCACTTCTATGAAGAACTGATTGTAATCCCCTCTCTACTTGTGTATAACTTTGATAATTTTACTTCCATTATGTTTCTTCTTTCAAATTTGTCTTAATTTGTCACCAATGAGTTTCTTTGTTTCCTTAACTATTACTTGTGTATTCCCTCAATTTTACTGTCTTCCTTGAAGCAATTACTCTGAGTAATAACAGGTAAGTGAGAAATCCCTTTATGGAATATTTTCGAGGATTAATATGCAAAACCCAGGAGAAAATTACCTCCCTATGGAATAGATCGTGATGTTCTTTGAAGTTTCCACAATTGGCCGGACAAAATAATCAAATCATATCTTTGCCACCGTAAGATAAATATATGCAATCTTGTTGCCATAAAAGGGTTATGGAGGATATGCTGTACTAATATATGGATGGTGGAAACATTTTATTTTTTCGTATAAGTACAATTTATACACTGTGTTCCCATCTTTTATAAACTTCATAAAATTACTATTACCTTTCCGGTAATGAAACGAGTTGTATTTAAACACTGGTTTGAGATGTTATCATTCAGCTTTCCATTTTTTTATTTCTTAAAACTAATTGCATCCATCTTTCCCATAATCAAATTAGTTATATTCAAGCACTGATTATTAGGTGTTATCATTGAATTATAGGATGTTATCATTGAAGAATAGAGAATGGGCATAATGTGTTTCTAAAAAAACTTACTTGTGACATCCAAAATGATCAATTAAGTCTTGTCAAATTTTACAGGCTCTGTTTAGAAATAGCATTTAGAAGTTACCATTACATTTTCTCAAATTTCGTAATGCGTAATGACATTTACTCTTTTTTAAGGGGCGAAGCCCTGCGACAAACTAAAGAAGAGGTTAAAGATAAAATTAATAATAAAACATTTCTTATCTCCCGCGACAAAAGTTAAGAATATATATAAGCAACTACAATAAAATTTAATAACCCAGGAGACCTCAGTTCCCATTAATCACGAACTTTCAGAATATTTCGATGACCAGATTTTAATTAAATTTAGCAACGGAATTTAAGCCATATTAATACTGTGACTACTATAGTATATAATTTCACATTTTTAATTTACATTATTCATAAGTCTTGAAATTTTATTTGAATTTTCTAAATTTTTCTTCCTTTTTTCACTCCATCTTTCTAACATAAAATCCCCCGTCAGTCGAAACGGACTAATCTCTCCATCCAATATTCCTTCATCCTAAGCTTAGGGTCTCCCAAATTTGCGAAGTTCTGGAAATGACTTTGAAGTCTTTTTGCTCTCGGTTTCCTTTTTTTCTTTACGTTCACTTAAAATTTCATTCGGGTACTTTTATAATAACATCATTTCCTTTATTTTTTACATATAATAGAATAAAAATAATAACTTTGTAACTTTATTGTATATACCTAATCATAACAAACCCAATTACTATCATCCATAATTTTGTCAAGGTTATTTATTATAAAGTTTGTTCCGGAGTTTTTATAGGAAT
>NC_090746.1:61713021-61718021 GCF_036898095.1 Palaemon carinicauda | reverse complement strand
AAAATAAACCGGCAAACTAGATCCCTGTATACAGCTACATGAAAATAAACCGGCAAACTAGATCCCTGTATACAGCTACATGAAAATAAACCGGCAAACTAAATCCCTGTATACAGCTACATGAAAATAAACCGGCAAACTAGATCCCGGTATACAGCTACATCAAAATAAACCTGCAAACTATATCCCTGTATACAGCTACATCAAAAATAAACCGGCAAACTAAATCCCTGTATACAGCTACATCAAAAATAAACCGGCAAGCTAGATCCTTGTATACAGCTACATCAAAATAAACCTGCAAACTAGATCCCTGTATACAGCTACATGAAAATAAACCGGCAAACTAAATCCCTGTATACAGCTACATGAAAATAAACCTGCAAACTAGATCCCTGTATACAGCTACATGAAAATGAACCTGCAAACTAGATCCCTGTATACGGCTACATCAAAATAAACCGGCAAGCTAGATCCTTGTATACAGTTACATCAAAATAAACCTGCAAACTATATCCCTGTATACAGCTACATGAAAATAAACCAGCAAACTAGATCCCTGTATACAGCTACATCAAAAATAAACCGGCAAACTAGATCCCTGTATACAGCTACATGAAAATAAACCGGCAAACTAGATCCCTGTACACAGCTACATGAAAATAAACCGGCAAACTAAATCCCTGTATACAGCTACATGAAAATAAACCGGCAAACTAGATCCCTGTATACAGCTACATGAAAATAAACCTGCAAACTAGATCCCTGTATACAGCTACATGAAAATAAACCGGCTAACTAGATCCCTGTATACAGTTACATCAAAATCAACCAGCAAGCTAGATCCTTGTATACAGCTACATCAAAATAAACCTGCAAACTAGATCCCTGTATACACCTACATGAAAATAAACCGGCAAACTAGATCCCTGTATACAGCTACATCAAAATAAACCGGCAAGCTAGATCCTTGTATACAGCTACATCAAAATAAACCTGCAAACTAGATCCCTGTATACAGCTACATCAAAAATAAACCGGCAAGCTAGATCCTTGTATACAGCTACATCAAAATAAACCTGCAAACTATATCCCTGTATACAGCTACATCAAAATAAACCGGTAAACTAGATCCCTATATATAGCTATATCAAAAATAAACCGGCAAACTAAATCCCTGTATACAGCTACATGAAAATAAACCGGCAAACTAGATCCCTGTATACAGCTACATCAAAATAAACCTGCAAACTATATCCCTGTATACAGCTACATCAAAAATAAACCGGCAAACTAAATCCCTGTATACAGCTACAAGAAAATAAACCGGCAAACTAGATCCCTGTATACAGCTACATGAAAATAAACCGGCAAACTATATCCCTGTATACGGCTACATCAAAATAAACCGGCAAACTAGATCCCTGTATACATATACATCAAAATAAACCGGCAAGCTAGATCCTTGTATACAGCTACATCAAAATAAACCAGCAAACTAGATCCCTGTATACAGCTACATGAAAATAAACCGGCAAACTAAATCCCTGTATACAGCTACATGAAAATAAACCTGCAAACTAGATCCCTGTATATGGCTACATCAAAATAAACCAGCAAACTAGATCCCTGTATACAGCTACATGAAAATAAACCGGCAAACTAGATCCCTGTATACAGCTACATCAAAATAAACCTGCAAACTATATCCCTATATACGGCTACATCAAAATAAACCGGCAAACTAAATCCCTGCATACAGCTACATGAAAATAAACCAGCAAACTAGATCCCTGTATACAGCTACATCAAAATTAACCGGCAAACTAGATCCCTGTATACGGCTACATCAAAATTAACCGGCAAACTAGATCCCTGTATACGGCTACATCAAAATAAACCTGCAAACTATATCCCTGTATACAGCTACATCAAAATAAACCGGCAAACTAAATCCCTGCATACAGCTACATGAAAATAAACCAGCAAACTAGATCCCTGTATACAGCTACATCAAAATTAACCGGCAAACTAGATCCCTGTATACGGCTACATCAAAATTAACCGGCAAACTAGATCCCTGTATACGGCTACATCAAAATAAACCGGCAAACTTAGATCCCTGTATACAGCTACATCAAAATAAACCGGCAAACTAAATCCCTGCATACAGCTACATGAAAATAAACCAGCAAACTAGATCCCTGTATACAGCTACATCAAAATAAACCTGCAAACTATATCCCTGTATACACCTACATGAAAATAAACCGGCAAATTAAATCCCTGTATACAGTTACATCAAAATAAACCGGCAAGCTAGATCCTTGTATACAGCTACATCAAAATAAACCTGCAAACTAGATCCCTGTATACGGCTACATCAAAATAAACCGGCAAACTAAATCCCTGCATACAGCTACATGAAAATAAACCAGCAAACTAGATCCCTGTATATGGCTACATCAAAATTAACCGGCAAATTAGATCCCTGTATACGGCTACATCAAAATAAACCGACAAACTATATCCCTGTATACAGCTACATCAAAATAAACCGGCAAACTAGATCCCTGTATACAGCTACATCAAAATAAACCTGCAAACTAAATCCCTGTATACAGCAACATGAAAATAAACCGGCAAACTAGATCCCTGTATACAGCTACATCAAAATAAACCTGCAAACTAGATCCCTGTATACACCTACATGAAAATAAACCAGCAAACTAAATCCCTGTATACAGCTACATCAAAATAAACCGGCAAACTAGATCCCTGTATACAGCTACATGAAAATAAACTGGCAAACTAGATCCCTGTATACAGCTACATCAAAATAAACCGGCAAACTAAATCCCTGTATACAGCTACATGAAAATAAACCGGCAAACTAGATCCCTGTATACAGCTACATGAAAATAAACCTGAAAACTAGATCCCTGTATACAGTTACATCAAAATAAACTGGCAAGCTAGATCCTTGTATAGAGCTACATGAAAATAAACCTGCAAACTAAATCCCTGTATACAGCTACATGAAAATAAACCGGCAAACTAGATCCCTGTATACAGTTACATCAAAATAAACCGGCAAGCTAGATCCTTGTATACAGCTACATGAAAATAAACCTGCAAACTAAATCCCTGTATACAGCTACATGAAAATAAACCGGCAAACTAGATCCCTGTATACAGTTACATCAAAATAAACCGGCAAGCTAGATCCTTGTATACAGCTACATCAAAATAAACCGGCAAACTAGATCCCTGTATACACATACATGAAAATAAACTGGCAAACTAGATCCCTGTATACGGCTACATCAAAATAAACCGGCAAACTAGATCCCTGTATACAGTTACATCAAAATAAACTGGCAAGCTAGATCCTTGTATACAGCTACATGAAAATAAACCGGCAAACTAGATCCCTGTATACAGCTACATGAAAATAAACCGGCAAACTAGATCCCTGTATACAGTTACATCAAAATAAACTGGCAAGCTAGATCCTTGTATACAGCTACATGAAAATAAACCTGCAAACTAAATCCCTGTATACAGCTACATGAAAATAAACCGGCAAACTAGATCCCTGTATACAGTTACATCAAAATAAACCGGCAAGCTAGATCCTTGTATACAGCTACATCAAAATAAACCGGCAAACTAGATCCCTGTATACACATACATGAAAATAAACCGGCAAACTAGATCCCTGTATACGGCTACATCAAAATAAACCGGCAAACTAGATCCCTGTATACAGTTACATCAAAATAAACCGGCAAGCTAGATCCTTGTATACAGCTACATCAAAATAAACCTGCAAACTAGATCCCTGTATACAGCTACATGAAAATAAACCGGCAAACTAGATCCCTGTATACAGCTACATGAAAATAAACCTGCACACTAAATCCCTGTATGCAGCTACATGAAAATAAACTGGCAAACTAGATCCCTGTATACGGCTACATCAAAACAAACCGGCAAACTAGATCCCTGTATACGGCTACATCAAAATAAACCGACAAACTATATCCCTGTATACAGCTACATCAAAATAAACGGGCAAACTAGATCCCTGTATACAGCTACATCAAAATAAACCTGCAAACTAAATCCCTGTATACAGCAACATGAAAATAAACCGGCAAACTAGATCCCTGTATACAGCTACATCAAAATAAACGGGCAAAATAGATCCCTGTATATGGCTACATAAAAATAAACCGGCAAACTAAATCCCTGTATACAGCTAAATGAAAATAAACCGGCAAACTAGACCCCTTTATACAGCTACATGAAAATAAACCGGCAAACTAAATCCCTGTATACAGGTACATGAAAATAAACCGGCAAACTAGATCCCTGTATACAGCTACATCAAAATAAACCTGCAAACTAGATCCCTGTATACAGCTACATGAAAATAAACCGGCAAACTAGATCCCTGTATACAGTTACATGAAAATAAACCGGCAAGCTAGATCCTTGTATACAGCTACATGAAAATAAACCGGCAAACTAGATCCCTGTATACAGCTACGTGAAAATAAACCGGCAAACTAAATCCCTGTATACAGCTACATGAAAATAAACCGGCAAACTAGATCCCTGTATACAGCTACATGAAAATAAACCGGCAAACTAAATCCCTGTATACAGCTACATGAAAATAAACCGGCAAACTAGATCCCTGTATACAGCTACATGAAAATAAACCTGCACACTAAATCCCTGTATACAGCTACATGAAAATAAACCTGCAAACTAGATCCCTGTATACGGCTACATCAAAATAAACCGGTAAACTAGATCCCTGTATACGGCTACATGAAAATAAACCGACAAACTAGATCCCCGTATACGGCTACATCAAAATAAACCTGCAAACTAAATCCCTGTATACAGCTACATCAAAATAAACCTGCAAACTAGATCCCTGTATACAGGTACATGAAAATAAACCTGCACACTAAATCCCTGTATAC
>NC_090746.1:61705521-61708021 GCF_036898095.1 Palaemon carinicauda | reverse complement strand
GGTCAGCATATGAAAAAGGGAAAGTTTGGTCCGTAGACTTGAGTAAACTGTTGACAAGCTTCATTGGTGGAAGTCTGAAATCTCTGACTGCTCTTGTTTTCTTTAGTTTCTCGTTCTTCATTCACACAGCAAACCCTCTTTTATCAATATCATTCTCTAGAAATTATTTCTCTCAAATCGCCAAACTGTCCTCTACTTCCCTACTGGTCTGTACAAGTGTACCCAAGCCCTTAATTGTGACGTCTAAATAGGATAAGTACAAATACGCACACACACGTACACAGAATCAACCCTTCCAACCACCTCCCCTATACCTCTCATCGTAGCCCCTCTCTCCAGGGTATGACTACTCCCTCTTCCCCCTTCCGCTGAGCGTGACAAGAAGGATATATATCCATAAATATAGTCGAACACGTTGGTTTTTTTTATATAGGGGAGGATTACCAGATCATGAAATAATCAAATAGGAAACCTTTATTTTTTTTTTCTTCCTGTCGTACCTGCATTGCTTTCCACGAAGCTTTTCCCCTTCCTGACTATCAAGATCGTAGAGCAATTAATATTTCACGCATATCATCTTCCACAAATTCAAAGGCAACGTTTCATCTTTGCATTACAATTAATGTCAATAGAAAACCCTTTCATTAAATGGGCCTGGTTATCTAAAGAACATTTCTGGGTGATCAACATTTGACCAAATCCAATCAAATTCTTCCGGGTAATGATATGTCAACAGATTGCATGTGAAAACTAATGGGAAAGGGAATTAAAGGGCAATCAATTAAGATCGTATAAACAAGATATTCATTCGAATATTTTTAAACGTCCAAATGAAAGTGATGCAATTTTCTGCTAAAATAGAATGCAGGAGGAAAAGCTGGGTAAATACAGATAATAGTTATTATTAGAATTTCCGTTAAGTATGTAGTTAGTCATAGGGTAATATCTTGCACACTATTATCATTATTATTAGCCAAGCCATAACTATTCTTGGTAAAATATAATGCTACAAGCCCAAGGGATCCAACAGGGAAAATCACCATTTATAATTCATATAAACCTTACATGCATTCAATATATGTATGTATATTCGTATGGTGGTAAGTATACATAAATGTAAAATGGAATAATTCATCTTTTTTTTTTTTACATAAACAATCTCAATTACATGAGCCGGCAAATAAGTATGCTTAACATTGGCTTAAACTTTGGACTAAATTAATTCTGTAATATTTCCCGCAATAATGAACGTTTAATTCTTGTTACTTGAACTGTCAATAATGAAGTAAGGTTATACTTTTTATAATTTTGTCGTTTCCTATTATGCTACAAAAAAGCATAGCTAGAGATGCCAAATCAATCAGGTGAGAGTGGCTAGACAAATCAACCTTAGGACAGATTGATTTAAAACAAATCAATCGAGCGGCTGAATGACTTTAGCCGAATTGACCAGGGCCAGATAGACTGAAGCTAACTCGGCCAGGAGGCAGATTGACTCGAGCTAGATCAGCCAGGAGGCAGATTGACTCGAGCTAAATCAGCCAGGAGGCAGATTAACTTATGCTAAATCAGCCAGGAGGCAGATTAAATTAAGGTAAATCAGCCAGGAGGCATATTAACTCGAGCTTAATCAGCTAGGAGGCAGATTGACTCGAGCTAAATCAGCCAGGAGGCAGACTGACTTAAGCTAAATCAGCCAGGAGGCAGATTAAATTAAGCTAAACCAAGAAGGAAGCAGAATCCAGTATGGAGCTGATTGACTTAAGCTGAATAGACCCGGGGACGGATGGAAGGGATTGGCTCAAAAGAATCAACCAGGAGACGGACTGACTCAATTCGGTTTGACCAGGAGATGGATTGACTTGAGCCGAATCAAACATGGGACAGATGGACCTAATTAAGCCCAATTGACCAGGGGATGGAATGACTAGTCGAAACAACCACGGGAAGGACTGACACCACACGAATCAACCAGTGGATGCCATGATTGACTCCATCTTAATCGACCGGGGAATGATTCATTTCTTTCACATTGACAGGGAAAGTTCCGTTTTTGTCCTGGGCAAAACCGAAAGGAAGACGGGTTGGATTTGAAACAGAACGACCTTATCTCTGCATTCCAATCAGGTCCAAGATAAGCGAGGTCAATTATATGTAATTTGCATTAAAAAGTAAATTATGATCATGAAAATAAAATTCACCGCTTTTCAAACTATGTCTACTCAAGGATTAACAAAGTCTTCTTAAATATAATATAGCAATATACGGAAGGAGTACGCTAAATCTTATTCAATTATTAGAGAATTTTGATTTATATAACTTGATAAATCTCCTAAAATAAGTCATACTGAAAGTATCACCTTAATCCTTTCCTAGTGAACCTACCCAAAATAATTCCAGCCTATTTTCCTAAATATACATTGGCTAAAATAGATTAACGTTTGCACTGCATTTTTGTGTTTGGAAGTAATATCACTAAAGGTTAATAAAAATTAATTCG
>NC_090746.1:61695521-61700521 GCF_036898095.1 Palaemon carinicauda | reverse complement strand
GAGCCGTCTATTTAAATAGGATTATGTTTCATGGTAATTCATTACAGACACTATACATTTTAATATATATATATATATACCAATATATATATATATAAATATATATATATGTGTGTGTGTGTGTGTGTGTGTGTGTGTGTGTGTGTGTGTGTGTGTGTGTGTGTGTGTGTGTGTGTGTGTAGCTTTTTTAGTTTGTAACCGCATTCGTCATTAACCCAAAAGAAAAATAACATTAAAATCATATAATAAAATCTAGGTAGTATAGATAACGATGTACTATATATACTGTAGATGTAAATAACGATAAATCATAAAACAACTAAAACGCGTAAAATAAAGCTGGGAATTTATTTGGTCATATTAGCTGACTTTAGTTCATACATAAAATATCTTTGTTTTCTTATTTCATTAAAACTTTACATAGTGGTCACTCAGTATGCCATTGTCACTTTACATCATAATCATGAAGTTCATTGCTACACTAGTACGGAAATACCATCAAATGCTAGATATATTCATAGTTTGGAATATAGCTAATATTAACTACTACGAAATATTAATAATCTAAAAATTGTGATTTGCAAATTTTTAATTTCAACAACTTTGGAATATACTCCATTAAAGGTGAAAGTAAACAAAACAAACCAATGAGAAAGAGATTTACAAAATAGATAAAGGTAAAATGTCAATAGGCAAAGGACTAAATGGTCTGGACCATGTGGCCTTGATTGGTGATTTGCGTTTCGTATTTGCTATTTGTTGTTATAACAATAAATCTCACGGATTCAGAGTTTAAACTTTACAAATATACGAGTTCTTTGTATACAACGCATACAAGATAGAAATTGTACACCATATAGGTTTAATTATATGGAAATTTGAATATGAGAATTATTGTAACCGTTTATGCTTAAGAGAAAAACCTGCCACACATATACAATACATTTACATTATATATATATATATATATATATATATATATATATATATATATATATATATATATATTACAATTATATATATATATACATCCACACTGTATATACATTAAATTATATATACAAACATATATATATATATATATATATATATATATATATATATATATATATATATAATGAGAGAGAAAGAGAGAGAGAGAGAGAGAGAGAGAGAGAGAGAGAGAGAGAGAGAGAGAGAGAGATCCTGGAAGTTGAGCTCCTGGCATCTGAGTAGCTCCATTTTGCTTCGACCCCAGCAAAACCTAATATGATTTATAACTAAGTAAAGTTCTGACTGATAGTATGGGATCAAACTCAGTTCCAGAAATACCAATCTAATCACTGACTGAACAACCCAACCCTCATCGTCCCATGTCACTGAAGATTCCAAGAAACCTTCGCAAGGTTCGAACATTTTCAAACATACATGTGTACATTACACACACTCACACACACACACAAACACACACACACACACACATATATATATATATATATATATATATATATATATACACACATATTTACATATGTATATATATATATATATATATATATAAATTTATATATATGTGTGTGTGTGTGTTTGCCTGCCTATGTACATAAATACTCATATGATACAAAATAGAAATACGACCAATATAAAAGATTATTTCAGAAAGCTGTCAGATAAACATATATTAATCGTTTTATAGAAAAAAATCATAAACAAATAAGCCTTCTAGATTAGCTTCAACATGTCAGAAAATGACATGAAATTTAAGAGAAAACTGCCAGTTGCCAAAGATTTATAAATATTCATAGAATCCTGCAGGGACAGAATAATCATATTCAACAGTGTCTGTTAGTCTTCTTCGTCTGCCAGAGAATAATTTTATAAAATTATAACTAAACAACCTTTTTTCAAGTAGGTGAAATAGAACGGTTTTCACAATAGATATCCATTAGCCTAAGATGGGTTTGGGTATCCAAGTTTTTGAACATTTCTTTTTCATAAATGAAAATGGAAATATGAATTAAAAATTACTCCAACCAGCAATAATGCAGATGTCAAAACACTCGTAAAATCCACAAATTCGAATAGAAATATAGTCAAGAGTTGTTAGTGTTGCCAATCAGGTAAGCAGCTAAATGACTTCTGATTTTAACATGCTAATCAGTAACGCAGATGTAATTGAATCAGAGTTGCATATGGTGTCAATTAGTAGACAATTACATCAAATAAGAAATAGATGCCACTAAGAGAAGTAGAAAAATGATGCCAAATGTGCGAATATGCCCTGTGTTCTAGTTCTTGCCAATATACAAAGGGATAAGTATTTATCTATGGTAACATGTCAGCGATGCGCTTCGAGTTTGAAAAATTTAAGTAGCATTGATGGTGGTAAGAATGTAATCAAGATTTTACTATGAGGAGAGAGAGAGAGAGAGAGAGAGAGAGAGAGAGAGAGAGAGAGAGAGAGAGAGAGAGAGATAGTCATAAGGGGGAAAGGGACTTGGGGGTTAATCTAAGTATTACTGCTCTCACTCTCTTACTATCTTTACATCCTCATGTGTGTATACATATTGAAGAATAATATTTCATAGCTTGAAAAAAAGAAACTATAAACATGTATATCAAATAAATCAATAAAATGAGTCATGTATTGATTCGATTTACTTGTGCCTTTAATTTTGAGAGAGAGAGAGAGAGAGAGAGAGAGAGAGAGAGAGAGAGAGAGAGAGAGAGAGAGAGAGAGAGAGAGAAGCGTACGCTTTAGTAGAGATCTTAACGCATTTCCGACCGCTTACTGAAGTGTCCACTGTTAAATTTGTTCAAAGTAAGCCGAAGCCTTCAGCTCTTGTTTTTGTTTACACTCAAGCCTGATCGATTTCAAGAGAATGCGTTGGTAGTACTCAGTATGACGGTAGAGGAGTAAAAATTATCGTTCTTTACTTTACTTTGCTCTTCGCTTGATGATTATTCTCACCCTTACCCTCACGCTCATCACAGTATATCATCTCGTTAGTAGAACCACCATCGCCCCTCTACTAATGAATCATCCTCATCCCCCATCTTGACTTCCCAAAATAACCTAAGCTGTTCTCAACAGTTATATGGGTCTTTATTAGAATATTAGAGCCATACAGTAATGCCATCAGTGTTCAAAGTGCTTACTGGAACCTCGTAATGGCGAAGACCAAACCCTAACTCCTACTTCAAATTAATGTTAATAGCATATAGCAGATTCCACAAGGTGCCTTTATGCTAAATTGTCGTTTTTTAATTGCAGGCTATAAAACTGGCGAAGACTTGTTCCATACTTAAGGAACTTTTAACGACTGACACAGGATTTTCCGAACACTTTGTTGTTTTCATTACTCACATTAACGAAGTTGGATGGTGGTTGCACATTAGCACCACCTGCGATATCTCACAAGATTATTAGAGGATTTCAACAAAATTATGGGTAAGGAGTGTTATTACATATACACACAGATATATATATATATATATATATATATATATATATATATATATATATATATATATATATATGTGTGTGTGTGTGTGTGTGTGTGTGTGTATGTATGTATGTATGTATATATATATATATATACATATATACATATATACATATATACATATATATATATATATATATATATATATATATATATATATATATATATATATATATATATATATCGCCTTCTAAGTACTTTGCAATCTAGTCTTGAAAACTGTGATCAACCAAAGTGGTCAAAAGGCAGAGTAATTAATACGTTTGACAGGTGTGGTTTACTCATGGCATACTCACATCAACCCACTATCGGAAGGTTGCAAAGCCTCTGGGGCCTTCCTCTCAAAAGGGATTAGGGGTTTTGAGGAAGAAGAAAATACAGTACATGCATACAAAAGTACATATACTTGATATTTTTATTCATTCCAGTTCATACGTAAATGCAAAATTAAAATGCAAAGTATTTAGCAAACTCACCACCAAAACAACTTCCTTTTTGTTCCGTTGTTCGTAGCGCTATACTCTCGTTTTTACTCCGTCTTGCGTAGCTCTATTCTCTCGTTTTTTACCCGTTGTGCATAACACTATGCTCTTGTTTTTACCTCGTTGAGCATAGATATTCTAGTATTTGCCCTGTAGCGCATACCACTAAACTCCCCCTTTTACGCCGATGTGCGTAGCGCTACATTCTCATTTTAGCCCTGTAGTGCGTACCACTATACTCTCCTTCTTACCCCGTTGTGCGTAGTGCTATATTCACGTTTTAGGCCTGTAGCGCGTACTACTATAATCTCCCTTTTACTCCGTTGTGCGTAGCGCTATATTCTTGTTTTAGCCCTGTATTGCGTACCACTATACTCTCCTTTTTACCCCGTTGTGCGTAGTGCTATATTCACGTTTTTGCCCTGTAGTGCGTACCACTATACTCACCTTTTCACCCCGTCGTGTGTAGCTCTATACTCTCGTTTTTTTTTTTTTTTTTTTCCCCGTTGTGCCTAGGATGATATTATCCTCGACAAGTGTGATGATGTCGAGTTCTTAGGGTGTCATTTTTTGGGTCATGGAACGCATTATAAGCCTCTTTTACTCCGAGATGAAGCCTTTCACTCTTTCTTGACGTCCTGTCTAGTGTGTGGAGATTATCATTCTCCCGAGCTGTCTAAAAATTGCTAACATGAAGTGCGCTCGATTACTTTCTCTTTTCTTTCGTATTTAATATTTAGTGGGAGTCCTCTCCATATTTTAATATGACTTTCTCTCACTTTCATCTCGAGTTTAAGTTTGGTTAACAAATGAGTTACGGTAAGTGGTTAATGTCATTTTTCAGGTTTCAAAGAAGTTTTAACAGTTATATTAAACTAGCGCATCCAAGACTTCAAAAATTACGTCTAAATATTTAGAAAGATATGTACACACACGTACATACACACACACACAGATTCAACCCTTCCCGCCTCATCCTCCTTCCTTAACTACAACCCGCTGGTTTGGCAATTTGTGGAAGTGTGGTTTCCGA
>NC_090746.1:61688021-61693021 GCF_036898095.1 Palaemon carinicauda | reverse complement strand
CTAAATACTTAATATTCTGACGAAGGCAACTCTGCGCAGAAGGCTTAGTAAAGAATTATTATTATTATTATTATTATTATTATTATTATTATTATTATTATTATTATTATTATTATTATTATTAGCTAAGCTACAACCCTAATTGGAAAACCAAGATGCTATAGGGCCAAGGGCTCCAACAGGGAAAAATAGCCCATTGAGGAAAGGAAATAAGGAAATAAATAAACGATATAAGAAGTAATGAACAATTAAAATAAAAAAATTTAAAAACATCAACAACATTAAAACAGATATTTCATATATAAACTATAAAAAAGACTTATGTCAGCCTATTCAACATAAAAATGTTTCCTGGAAGTTGGAACTTTAGAAGTTCTACTAATTCAACAACTCGATTAGGAAGATCATTCTACAACTTGGTCACAGTTGGAATAAAACTTCTAGAATACTATGTAGCATTGAGCTTTATACTGGAGAATACCTGACTATTAGAATTAACTGCATCCCTAGTATTACAAACAGGATAGAACTGTCCAAGAAACTTATGGAACATGCATATTAAACTAATTGAACGACGGTGCCAGAGATTAATATCTAGATCAGGAATAAGAAATTTAATAGACCGTACGTTCCAGTCCAACAAATTAAGATGGGAATCAGCAGCTGAAGACCAGACAGGAGAACAATACTCGAAACAAGGTAGAATGAAAGAAATAAAACACTTCTTCAGTATAGATAGATCACCAAAAATCTTAAAAGACTTTCTCAATAAGCCAATGTTTTGTGCAATTGAAGACACAGACCTAATGTGTTTCTCAAAATAAATTTGCTGTTGAGATTCACACCTAAAATTTTAAGTCATACAAAGTTAAAGAAACATTATCAATGCTGATATCAGGATGTTAAGGAGCCACTGTTCTTGACCTACTTAAAATCATATTTTGAGTTTTGTTAGGATTCAACTTCATACCCCATAATTTGCACCATGCACTAATTTTAGCTATGGAGTTAAGGGATTCAGAAACCACTGACCTACATTAAGGTGATGGAATTGATGCAAAGAGAGTAGCATCATCTGCATATGCGACAAGCTTGTTTTCTAGGCCAAACCACATGTCATGTGTATATAGTATGAAAAGTAATGGGCCAAGAACACTACCCTGAGGAACATCAGATATCACATTCCTATACTCAATATGGTGCCCATCAACAACAACTCTTTGCGATCTATTACTTAAAAATTCAAATATGATGCTAAGAAACGACCCATCCACTCCCAACTGCTTGAGTTTGAAAACAAGGGCCTCATGATTAACACAGTCAAAGGCAGCACTAAAATCAAGGCAATCATACGAACTTCCTAGCCACAATCAAGGGATTTCAGTACACTCTTTGAGATTATAAGAAGGGCATCATATGCTCCAAGGCCTTTACGGAAACCATATTGCAAACAAGGGAATGGATGATTACCTTCAACAAACCTATTAAGACGTTTTGCCACAAGACTTTCAAAAACTTTAGATAACAGAGGAATTTAATATTTTCCTAGAAGGAAATCGTAAATATTCAACAAACCAATATCTGAATTACTTATTTATCATAACACTAGTATACGAGACCCGTCAAAAATAATGGCTAAATATTTAGATAGATATGTATACACACGTATCCTCCTTTCACCAAGGTATGACTACTTTCTTCTCCCTTACCCCGAGGGACGAGGAGAGCTGGCCATGACCGATATATATATATATATATATATATATATATATATATATATATATATATATATATATATATATATATATATATACAGAGAGAGAGAGAGAGAGAGAGAGAGAGAGAGAGAGAGAGAGAGAGAGAGAGAGAGAGAGAGAGAGAGAGAGAGAGCCTGATACTTGCTCCTTAAAACACAAGGGAAATTAAGTTGTTTTGATTACAATCACGATTATTACTAGCATTTATTATTATTATTACCATTATATTTTAATTAACAATATCATAATCCTTAATGATTTAATTTGATAATGATCTGTTCTTAATTTCATATAGTAAAGTTAGCTACCAGAAAGAATTAGTTATTTCTCTTCTATCCATCGTAAATTTGGTATAAATTAAGTAATAGATTTTCCTTATCTACAGTATTTAATCTTTCTGTCACTTGACTTGCCGTTTCTAAACACCATATTATTATTATCATCATCATTACTTGCTAAGCTACAACCCTAGTTGGGAAAGCAGGATGCAATAAGCCCAGGGGCCCCAACAGAGAAAATAGCCCAGTGAGGAATGGAAACAAGGAAAAATGTAATATTTTAAGAACAGCGAAATAAAATTAAATAAATATTTTTTATATAAACTACAAAAACTTAGCAAAACAAGAAGAGAAATAAGATAGAATAGTGTGCCAGAGGGTACCTTCTAGCAAGTGACCCGTTTTTTAATTAACAGTTGTTGTTATTATTATTATTATTATTATTATTATTATTATTATTATTATTATTATTATTATTATTATTATTAATAGCTAAGGTACAACCCTAGCAGGATGCTATAAGCCCAATGGCTCCAACAGGGATAATAGCCTAGTGAGGAAGGGAAATATGTTCCATATGGAGACATTTCATTCAAATTATATTCCATGTTACTGGCAATATAGCTTTCGATGGATAATGGAGAATTACTTCATACATTTCAAGGCTACTCCACAGCTCTTTTCGTACCCGCTAAACTATTCAATTTATACGAAAATAATGAAAAACTCAACAGCTTACCAAAAGCTTACCGGGAGAGATCAGAGTTCCTTACCAAATTATCATCATAATTATCACTTGCCAAGCTTCAACCCTAATTGGAAAAGCAGGATGCTATAAGCCCAAGGGCCCCAACAGGGAAAATAGCCCATAAAGCAAAGGAAATAAGTAAAAATAAAATATTTTAAGAACAGTAATATTAAAATAAATATTTCATATGTAAACTATAAAAACTACCAAAACAAGAAGAGAAATTAGATAGAAAAGTGTGCCCGATTTTACCCTCAAGCAAGAGAACTCTAACCCAAGACAGTGGTAGATCATGCTACAGAGGCTATGGCACTACCCAACACTAGAGAACAATGGTTTGATTTTGGAGAGTCCTTCCCCTAGAAGAGCTTCTTATCATAGCTAAAGAGTCTCTTTTACCCTTACCAAGAGGAAAGTAGCCACTGAAAAATTAGGGTGCAGTAGTTAACCCTTTTGGGTGAAGAAGAATTGTTTGGTAATGTCAGTGTTGTCAGGTGTATGAGGACAGAGGAGAATCTGTAAAAAATAAGTCAGACTATTCGGTGTATGTGTAGGCAAAAGGAAAGAGAACCGTAACCAGAGAGAAGGATCCAAGGAAGTATTGTCTGGTCAGTCAAAGGACCCCATAACTCACTAGCGGTAGTATCTCAACGGGTGGATGGTGCCCTGGCCGACCTACTACCCATTAAATCGATCGAATGGCACTCTCCTATCGTTCCACCATTCTCCTACTCAACAGTTGTATCTTTTTCATTATGACAGTTTATTCATATATATAATCATATAACTAAAGTGTGCACTTGCCCTAATTGCAGGTTTCCATAATTACCGCCTACCAAAACTCGACCAGTACACGCCTCTATAACTGTGCCTCTGACGTCCTGTAGTTATTATGATCAAGACTAACTCACTAGCCCATTTACAAATTAGTCACGTTATCCAATTAGATTTAGATGGTTAGTTGCCATTTATCGTAGTTAAACAACACCTTCCCTTGCCAGCCATAAGTCTGAATATCCAGAATACATGTGGGACTCAAGAAGCACCCCTGGAGACAAATTTCTTTTGTTGTTTTGTTGACACAGATATGCCTTTATAATGTTTCGACGACATAAAACAAGTAACATTTTAAATAAGGAATACTACATGTCACATTATTGTTATTTTCAAAGCTATTCTTGATCAAAATGTTTTTCAGTTGGCAACTATTTTTAAACATTACTTTCATACCTTATTTCTTTTATGTCATGACGCTTTTGAAAAAAAGCTAGATATAAGGGGTGTTTAAATATAGTTAGGCATTGAAAAACATGTTGAATAAGAATAGCTCTAGAAATGACAACAATGAAATATATAATATTCTTTCTTCAGAATGTAACTTGTTTTGGTCAGACGCATTTCTATCAGATCAGAAAAGCATAAGATGGATGTCTCTAAGGGCATCGTTAATAATGCTTTCGCTAACCATTGGCTAAGCTCTAGTCAAAGAATTTGTTGGTCGAATGCCAAGATAGAAATCTATACGAATTATTTGTAATATATATATATATATATATATATATATATATATATATATATATATATATATATATCCATTTATGCATAGTTATACATGTGTTTATTTACAGTATGTATACATATATGTATAACACACATATACATACATATATATACAATATATATATATATATATATATATATATATATATATATATATATATATATATATACACAGATATATATGATCGTGTATGACATGCGCGTTGTGTTGAGCTCTCTTGAAATATACACTCCTATCACTTTATATACAATGTACATGAGGTAAGTGTGTACGTTTCAAGACTATGTTTTGCATTTCTGCAAAAATCTAAAATCATTTATTGTAGGCAGACGTACAACCGATCTTCAGCTATTGTACAAATACATCCATATCTAAAGCTAACAATATTTTCACATAATAAATTAGAATCACTATTATTAGCAACCGAACAGGACTCATAGACTTTGTTTCGTTATTCAAGATTTTATATGAGTTGTGTAATTAAGCGTGGGCTATCAAATAGAACAAATGTCATTCATTCTCGTACCATTTAGTAGGTGTATAAAAGAGAGGAAATATTATTCATATCGGTCTTTGACAGAATATTGTGTAGGACGAATTTCTCGAAACTTTTATTCCTTTTCGGCTCATTGTGAACTAAAAACTTTCTCTGCTGC
>NC_090746.1:61680521-61683021 GCF_036898095.1 Palaemon carinicauda | reverse complement strand
ACCATTTCAAATCAACCAATAAATAAATGACTACAAAATAAAAGAACAATTTATTTCCAACTTGCAGTTATTGGGAAAAAAAAATTATGGCGTTAACGGGCTTTTGCTAATTGATGTTCTACTTATTTTGCAATTCGAAGAAATATTGTTCTGTTACGAGTGCACTGGGGTCAGAGAGCAATATTGAATTGGTGAGAAAATTGGTTAAAGTTCCTTATTTTAAGATATTTGCCCATAAAAGCAATACTGCATACAGAGATGAGAGAGAGAGAGAGAGAGAGAGAGGAGAGAGAGAGAGAGAGAGAGAGAGAGGAGAGAGAGAGAGAAAGTAAACATGTGCATATATATATATATATATTATTACGGTTGGCAAATTACATAAACTCCTGAGCTCTAAACTACCTGTTTATTTTTACATAAATCTGTTATACTTGAAAATTAATCACCCGAGCTCTGAGAAAATTATGCAACTCCCAGACAACAATATATAAAATCACTGAGTATCCAAAATTCTCTTACATACACTCCAAACAAAACTGGATGATTATTTTATGAGAACTATTCAAAACAACCTCTTACTTCGCTCCTAGTCAGGGATTACGAGCAAACACTGTTAAGAAATATGGGTGATCGAAAAAATACACACTTTACAAAAATAAATATATCTGTTATAAAAAGGTACAACAATAATATCAAAGAATTCACACCAAAAATTAAATTACTCGAAATATTAAACCTGAGCAAAACCTTAGACTAAGACAGGAAAATGTTACCGCAAAAAAATTATACAATCACTTACTTCAATGGAAAATTAATTTATGAAAATAATCAATTTTGATAGTTAATGAAAACACATAACACTTTAACACTCTAATGATTAAATCCTTAATGAAATTTACATAAACGTAACTGATAAACTACGTGTTCTGGTTTGCGAACAGATAAGCCAAATAAATTCACTTCACTGTTTAAAACCTAATTCTCACAGGGCCAGTTACAAAATTTATATTAAACAAGCACTTGCCTTAACACAATATACTTGAAATATCATTCAATGTATTCGTCAACGTGTGAATAGACTACACATGATATATGTTGGTTAGAAATCGTTAATCTCATTTGAGAGGGCACACATTTGATGCACTTGAGAGGAAAGAGGGCGAACTTGGCTCTTTCAAAGGGGACAGGATGGATCTCTTCTGCTGCTATGAATTCATAGTGGGATACATATATTGACTTAATACTTCTTGATCATTCTAGTGGCAATGGGGGGCAATGCCTAGTAGTGTAGGTTACCAACGTAGAAAATTGAACAGGGGATCAAACCTTGCTTGCAAGGCAACCCTCTTTCAGATAACTCCACCCACCTCCCTCCTCGAAACAATAGAAAAAAAAGAAAAAAACTATTTTCGAGAAATTTAATGCACATTCTAATCTCGTGATAACATAAAAAGTACATGGCCCCTCGTGTTCAAACCTTGTATGGGTCATACACCATACCTACAAGACTACATAAGACTTCTTTACAAAATACGTGAAATAAAAAAGTTAATTCTTAAAAATAACGTATATTTACATTATATTGACTTAAATGAAAAATACAATTAAATGAATGACGAAAATCTTTGTAATTTACATACATTACTTAAACACTCATGAGTGAAACTCACCTTACGAGCTGGCTATACATCTCTCAAATACACAAATGAAATACATGAATAGAATATTTACTCTATACTAGACCAGCTTCGTAAGAATATGTATATATATATATATATATATATATATAATATATATATATATATATATGAATGTGCAGTGTACTTTATCAATACTGATGATGAAAAGGTAATACTGTAATTTTAAAAAAAATATACGTAAGACAAAGTAAATCAGTATATTACGAAATATAACAGAATAATTTCTAGTGGCATAAAACACTAAACGCGTTTCCATTTGAACGAAAATTGGAAATTCAAAATGTTCCGAGAGAGCGAAGGCAAAAGAGTCTTGAATGACGTTGTTTTAATCGACAATCCTCGCACATTTTCTCATGCAATTGGGGAAGGAAGAAGAGTGACGCCAAAAGACATTACCTCGAAGGGAAACGCGCTCAATCTCTCTCTCTCTCTCTCTCTCTCTCTCTCTCTCTCCTCTCCTCTCTCATCATGCATATTGCTTTTCTCCTTTTTCTCTCTCCCATCATTCGTATTGTTTGCCCCCCTCTCTCTCTCTCTCCTCTCTCTCTCTCTCTCTCTCATCTCTCTCTCTCTCTCTCTCGCTCTCTCTCTCCTGTCATCATGCATGTTGCTTCTCCCTTTTCTCTCTCCCACCATGCATATTGTTGCTCTCTCTCTCTCTCTCTCTCTCTCTCCCCTCTCCTCTCTCTCTCTCTCTCTCTCTCTCATCATACATATTGCTTCTCATTTTTTTCCCCTCATCCATATTGTTTGCCTCTCTCTCCCTCTCTGTCATCATGCATATTGCTTCTCCCTTTTCT
>NC_090746.1:61671249-61680021 GCF_036898095.1 Palaemon carinicauda | reverse complement strand
GACAGGATGGATCTCTTCTGCTGCTATGAATTCATAGTGGGATACATATATTGACTTAATACTTCTTGATCATTCTAGTGGCATGGGGGGCAATGCCTAGTAGTGTAAGGTTACCAACGTAGAAAATTGAACAGGGGATCAAACCTTGCTTGCAAGGCAACCCTCTTTCAGATAACTCCACCCACCTCCCTCCTCGAAACAATAGAAAAAAAAGAAAAAAACTATTTCGAGAAATTTAATGCACATTCTAATCTCGTGATAACATAAAAAGTACATGGCCCCTCGTGTTCAAACCTTGTATGGGTCATACACCATACCTACAAGACTACATAAGACTTCTTTACAAAATACGTGAAATAAAAAAGTTAATTCTTAAAAATAACGTATATTTACATATATTGACTTAAATGAAAAATACAATTAAATGAATGACGAAAATCTTTGTAATTTACATACATTACTTAAACACTCATGAGTGAAACTCACCTTACGAGCTGGCTATACATCTCTCAAATACACAAATGAAATACATGAATAGAATATTTACTCTATACTAGGACCAGCTTCGTAAGAATATGTATATATATATATATATATATATATGAATGTGCAGTGTACTTTATCAATACTGATGATGAAAAGGTAATACTGTAATTTAAAAAAAATATACGTAAGACAAAGTAAATCAGTATATTACGAAATATAACAGAATAATTTCTAGTGGCATAAAACACTAAACGCGTTTCCATTTGAACGAAAATTGGAAATTCAAAATGTTCCGAGAGAGCGAAGGCAAAAGAGTCTTGAATGACGTTGTTTTAATCGACAATCCTCGCACATTTTCTCATGCAATTGGGGAAGGAAGAAGAGTGACGCCAAAAGACATTACCTCGAAGGGAAACGCGCTCAATCTCTCTCTCTCTCTCTCTCTCTCTCTCTCTCATCATGCATATTGCTTTTCTCCTTTTTCTCTCTCCCATCATTCGTATTGTTTGCCCCCTCTCTCTCTCTCTCTCTCTCTCTCTCTCCCTGTCATCATGCATGTTGCTTCTCCCTTTTCTCTCTCCCACCATGCATATTGTTTTGCCTCTCTCTCTCTCTCTCTCTCTCTCTCTCTCTCTCTCATCATACATATTGCTTCTCATTTTTTCCCCTCATCCATATTGTTTGCCTCTCTCTCCCTCTCTGTCATCATGCATATTGCTTCTCCCTTTTCTCTCTCCCATCATTCATATTGTTTCTCTCTCTCTCTCTCTCTCTCTCTCTCTCTCTCTCTCTCTCATCCTGCATATTGCTTCTCTTTTTTTATCTCCCATTATGCATATTGTTTGCCTCTCTCTCTCTCTCTCTCTCTCTCTCTCATCATGCATATTGCTTCTCTGATTTCTCTCTCCCATCATGCATATCGTTTGCCCTCTCTCTCTCTCTCTCTCTCTCTCTCTCATCATCATGCATATTGCTTCTCTCATTTTTCTCTCCCTTCATGCATATTGTTTCCTCCCGCCCCTCTCTCTCTCACTCTCTCTCTCTCTCTCTCTCTCTCATCATGCATATTGCTTCTCTCATTTTTATCTTTCCCTTCATGCATATTGTTTCCCTCTCTCTCTCTCTCTCTCTCTCTCTCTCTCTCATCATCATGCATAGTGTTTCTCTCATTTTTCTCTCCCTTCATGCATATTGTTTCCTCCCACCTCTCTCTCTCTCTCTCTCTCTCTCTCTCTCTCTCTCTATCATGCATATTGCTTCTCTCATTTTTCTTTCCCTTCATGCATATTCTCTCTCTCTCTCTCTCTCTCTCTCTCTCTCTCCCTCTCTCTCTCTCTCTCTCTAAAGCAAAAATGGGAATGTTATTCAGACACTTTAAAACAAGAAAAGCTGAACACATGATTATGCTTTACAAAAACTTATGTGCGTAGTACACTCGAGTACTGCAATGTGATATGGTACCCACACTACCAAAAGGATATTGCGCAAATAGAGAGTGTACAAAGGTCCTATACTGCTAGAATAGAAGAAGTTAAGGACCTTGATTACTGGGAAAGACTGCAATTTTTAAAACTATACAGTCTAGAAAGGAGAAGAGAACGCTACATGATAATACAAGCATGGAAGCAAATAGAAGGAATTGCTGAAAACATCATGGAGCTTAAAGTATCAGAAAGAGCAAGCAGAGGTAGATTAATAGTGCCAAAAAGCATTCCAGGTAAACTGAGAAAGGCGCACAGGACATTAATCCACTACGCACCAGCATCGATAATGCAGCGACTATTTAATGTGCTGCCTGCTCATCTAAGAAACATATCAGGAGTGAGCGTAGATGCGTTCAAAAATCAGCTCGATAAATACCTAAGATGCATCCCAGACCATCCAAGACTGGAAGATGCAAAATACACCGGAAGATGTATTAGCAACTCTCTGGTGGATATACGAGGTGCCTCACACTGAGGGACCTGGGGGAACCCAAACAAAAAATAAGGTAAGGTAAGGTAAGGCTCTCTCTCTCTCTCTCTCTCTCATGGATATTGCTTCTCTCATTTTTCTTTCCCTTCATGCATATTGTTTCCTACTCTCTCTCTCTCTCTCTCTCTCTCTCTCTCTCTCTCTCATCATGGATATTGCTTCTCTCATTTTTCTTTCCCTTCATGCATATTGTTTCCTACTCTCTCTCTCTCTCTCTCTCTCTCTCTCTCTCTCACTCTCTCTCTCTCTCTCTTTTCATGCACATTGCTTCTCTCATTTATCTCTCCCTTCATGCATATTGTTTCCCCTTCTCTCTCTCTCTCTCTCTCTCTCTCTCTCTCTCATCATGCATAGTTTCTCTAATTTTTCTCTTCCTTCATGCATATAGTTTCCTCTCTCTCTCTCTCTCTCTCTGCATATAGTTTCTCTCATTTCTCCCTTCCTTCATGCATATCGTTTTCCCCCTCTCTCTCTCTCTCTCTCATCTCTCTCTCTCTCTCTCTCATTTCTCTATTCCATCATGCATATTGTTCTCTCTCTCTCTCTCTCTCTCTCTCTCTCTCTCTCTCATTATGCATATTGCTTCTCTCATCTTTCTTTCCCATCATGCCTGCCTCTCTCTCTCTCTCTCTCTCTCTCTCTCTGTCATCATGCATATTGCTTCTCTCATTTTTCTCTCCCATCATGCATATTCTCTCTCTCTCTCTCTCTCTCTCTCTCTCTCTCTCTCAACTGAGTCAAAATGAACGGAAATACACAAGCATAAATAGGTATAGATATTATACTAAAACCCTGAATGCAATTATACGTATACGGACGAGAGAGAGAGAGAGAGAGAGAGAGAGAGAGAGAGAGAGAGAGAGAGAGTAATTACAGGCATTATTCATTAAACATCAGAATGCATCAACCATTAGTCAGTAACAGAGTTTCGTTAATGACGCAACATGATGCTATGCTTGTTTCCATGACTGACGTTCACATTAGAAAATATACCAAAATATTTCACAAAATAAGTTAACAGATTCATTTGATTTATTCATCTATTTCAGTTAATTCATTTATTCTGAAAGAACGGAAGTTGGGCTATTGAATTCTTTCTATCGTTTCTCGTATTGTTTGACAATTTCCAGAACAGTCTGTCTTTATTGATTTTATTTCTATTTTTCTATCAAGTTTTCAATTACTTTTTACAGCAATATTGCTTTTCTTTTGAATCCCATATTATCAACAATTCAATCAACATTTTGTTTACTTATATGAAAAAAACGTTATCTTGTTTTTATGCAATTTCCATTTATTGAATGTTTATTTACATGACAAATAAAATAATTAAAAATCAATGTTAATATATTGCTCAAGTTCAGAAATAATTTATTACCCTTATTTATTAACTATTTTAAATTTTTCCTCATGTTTTTAACAATGTTGGTTTAAAATCCTCATTTTGTTATCAAGATTATGGTTATTGATAGCCTACTACCAGTAAAATTTCTATCACGTTTTCCTGTCCTTTTTTTTTCTAGTTTACTATTTTTTTTTTTTTTTTTTACAATTTTCCGGCAATTATTACCATTCCTTACCTACACTCCTATTGGCATAGCTATTTTTCATATTTATGGCGGCTGCCACAAAAATTCATAACATTGACAATAAAATATTTGATATAGGGATTGTTATACTCTCTCTCTCTCTCTCTCTCTCTCTCTCTCTCTCTCTATATATATATATATATATATTAGGATATCACTTTCCTAGGAAATATTATTCGAGCAAATTACATACAAGTAATTATTTCCAGCATAATCAATCCTTATCATTTACTAAAATCTTACCAACAGCTGATCTAAAATGGGTGGTCCCAATCTATTATATATATATATATATATATATATTTATATATAGTATATATATACACATACAGTATATATATATATATATATATATGTATATATATATGTATATCCAGACACTTGCTCTTCATCTTTATATAGGGGAGATTACAATATCATCTAGCAGGCTAATTCTGGGACGGAAAGGGGTGAGGCTGTTTTTAATAATCCGGTGGAATTCTGTGCCTCTTTTGGTGATAGTCTGGGGGTGGAAGAGTGGGGCAAGGGATATAAGGTTCGATAATCAAGGGCGGTTGGAAAGATAACATTATCATTATCGTCAACAGCATGAGCCTGGTCATCATCCTAATTACTTATTAATATCATCATAATTATCATGTCCGCTATATAGGGTAATAGGTCTCTGGTTATATATATATATATATATATATATATATATATATACATATATATATATATATAAATATATATACATATATATATGCTCTATATATATACATATATATATATATATATACAGAGAGAGAGAGAGAGAGAGAGAGAGAGAGAGAGTGAGTGTAAGCTGATGACTGCCCTTATAAGAAGAACGCCACAGGACTTGCAAAGCTTGCTTACCAGAATGCATGAAATATCACATGAGGTTGGGCTAAAGATAAATAAAAGAAAGACAGCGATGATGAGAACGTAATATGAAATGAAACATGAAATATCATTGCAAGGAAAAAGGATTAATGAGGTGGAATCATTTAAATATTTAGGAACTATGATCTCTAATACAGGGTTTTTAGAATGGGTGATTAATGAAAGGTTGGAAAAAGGAAATCCGGCAATGGCTAGGTTAAGTAAAATTTGGAAATCAAATCGTCTAAAATCGTTTAAAATCCGGTAATATATCAGTTTAGTAAAATAGGTGTTACTGTAAGGACATTAATCATGTTATAACGATGAAACATTATCAAACAGATTTTGTAGATATGATAACATGGCTCTCAGAAGAATATCGGGAGTTAAATAGTAGGACAGGATTAGAAATGAAAATATAAGAGAGATTACTAAAGTGCCATATGAGGATGAGATCATGGTGAGGGGTAGAGGGAGACGGTTTGGGCATGCTCTTCGCACTCTCCAAGAGAGATTAGTTCACCAAAGTTTTAACTGGGCTCCTCAAGGCACTAGAAGAGTTGGAAGACCCAGGCCCACATGGCTGAGGACTAAAAAGCGTGAGGTAGGTAATGATAAATGGAGAAGTATTGATTTAAAAGCTCAAAATAGAGAAAACTGGCGAAATCTAACCGAGGCCCTCTGCGTCAATAGGCGTAGATGATGATGATGATGATGATGATGATATATATATATATATATATATATATATATATATATATATATGTGTGTGTGTGTGTGTGTGCACGCGCGAGTGCGCGTGTACTACACTGAGTGGCATTGCCAAACATATGACTATTCGGTCTCTCCCCGTCACTCGGGTAGGGTGAGAGGAGTAGTCATACTCTAATGAGAGGGAGTACCCCGAGAGGTAGTTAAGAAAGGGGTTGAAATCTGTGTGGCCATGTGAGCAAATGTATCTACATATTTAGCCGTCATTTTAACGGGTCGCGTACACTAATTATCATATTACCGTCATCATCGCTTATGACTAAAGAAATCGTATTCAAATAAAACTCTTAAAAAGAATAAATTGAATAACAAATAAACATATACGTGATAAAACAAACTCGTATTTCCGTATATTTAATTAATATATTTATTATCATAGTAAAAAAAAAATACTGTCACCAAATAAACTCTTCCAGAGATTCCTTGAATAAAATTATATGATTTATAAAATAAAATTGTGATAAGATGCGTCTTTCGTAAATGTAAATGCTTTTGTATACAAATAAATAATGAGAAAATGCATTAATCATATATTTTGCTTCTTATTTTTTTCATATATTTATTCTCATAAAACTTAAATATCTTACATCAATATTTTCAATCAAATGATCAGAATGTACCAAAGTCGTCTTTACATTTAATTAGTGGAATATTAAATCATATAACTAATTGTGTATGCAAATTATATGCCGGTGATTTTAAGAAAAACGAAAACCTGATAAAATTGAAATGGATATCGAAATTTAACAATTAGGGAAATATTAAAAACTTTTTTATGCACAGAAGCGCATTCCTCATATTCCATTTCCAGAGAAAAATATTAGAATCATGGAAATACCACTCTGAATATGGTAAACAAATTTCCACGTACTCCTACTCCAACTCATAAAGCAAAAAAAGAATTTTATATACACACAGCTACCATTGTTTGAAAAGAAAAACCTCTTTTGTAAGGATTATTGTGAAAGCATTCACTTTCACTTTTTTTCAACAAAATTAAAACGAATGTTATTTTGGACTTGCCGTTACCGATAACCTTTTCGTGATGAAACTCAAAAAATACAAAAGAGAAAGCTACATGTCTTGCTATTAGTTACCATTTCCTGAATAATGACTCAAGACGATAGCAATTCGTAGGACGTATCTATCATGTTTATACAATCTTATTGTAAATTTTCCATTAAAAAATACATTAAATAAATTACGTAACAGAAAAAAATGTGCAGCCTACAAATAAAATCCTATGTTCAATTTTCTACTAAAATACATTAAATAAATTACGCAACAGAAAGAAAATAGACAGCCTACGACATACATATAAAACTTCTTTTCACGTAAACTACGTTTATGAGTACACAGTACTGGATGTATATAACATTCTTCATAATTCTGACCATCCTTTGCATTCAGATCTTCCCAGACTGTACCATCCTGTGGGTAGTACTAGGTATGAAATTAATTCTAACAGCCTTGGCTTAATAATGTACATTACAGTATTCTAAACGTTTTATTCCCGTTGTGACCAGATTGGGAATGATATTCCTAATCTTGCAGTTGAATCAGTGGAACTTCAGAAGTTCAACCTTGCTTTAAAGGATTTTCTGTTGAACAAGATGACATAAATCTCTCTTCATATTTTATATATGACAAAACTATTTCTATTTTGTTACTATTCATTAAAATGTTTTATATTTTCTACTCATTACTTTTCATATAGTTTAATTATTTCCTTTCCTCACAAAGATATTTTTCCTGTTGAAGCCCTAGGGTTCGTAGCATCCTGCTTTTCCAACTAGGGTTGTAACTTAGCTAGCAATAATAATAATAATAATAATAATAATAATAATAATAATAATAATAATAATAATAATAATAATAATAATAATAATAATAGTAAATATATAAAGGTAAGCTCAACTCAGTAATATTTAAACATAGACAACAACGTAAACTACTTTAAAAATAATGAAAACAGAAAAATAAGATGTAAAACATAATGGATATAACCAACATTGAAGGAAGCAATAGCATGGATGAATATGAAACGAAAGAAGAATTATTAAAAATGACTTTGTTCAAAGAGAGTGAATTTTCATCCAATTAGTTTCAAGAGACAGGATGGTGAAATTCTTCTCCTCGAGAGACTGTTGGTCTATTTCTTTCTTCTGCTAAATCATGTTCGATATATTCTAATGGGAAAAAAAATTATTAATATTTCTTGTTGAAATATGGGACGGATGATTGAACTTGGATTTGATATTCAGTGAATGTCATTCAACTATTAATTAGGTCATTATGCATCAGTCGTGATTCAAATCTAATATCATTAAATCACGTTAGAATTTTATTCACCATTAAATGGCTTCCCAGAACATTGGTCGCTCAAAGGGACAACACAACCCACCGCAGCTTCCATCCTTGAGTTCCTGAATCTTTGATGAACAAAGTTTTATCACCATTCAACACTCCCTTGCCCACATTCTTGCATTTCCTAGCTATCAAGATCTTTCTTTTCTAATGTCTTTCAAACCTTTCGAGGATTTCCTCTCCTACTGCCTCCTAACTCCCCTCTGAATGCTAAACTCTTCCCACGTCCTCCATTCTTTCAATATGACTGAACCACTCTTCTTTTGCATTACTTTTGATATTCTTTTCAATAATAACTCTATTAAATATTCTTACAGAACATATGATTCACAAACAGTTCATATCAGCAACTTGAAACTTTTTTCATTCATTGGTTTTCAACGTCCAAATTTCTCTTCCATGGAGGTGACCTAGTTCAACAAACTATATACATTCCCAAACATATATACGTATTTGTACACTGATATAGCTTCTCTTAACACTTAATGACGAATTCCTTACGTGCTGATAGTATGCATAAGTAAATTGACAAAGCTCTCCTGTAAATTGTCATTTGGTTAGTATATTCGTTAATCGTTTGGTTATTTGTAGGTGACTTGGGGTAGAATTATACCCGCAATCGGGAGATGAATAGCAAGACTTGTGTATGATTATATATATATATATATATATATATATATATATATATATATATATATAGATA
>NC_090746.1:61648749-61653749 GCF_036898095.1 Palaemon carinicauda | reverse complement strand
TATATATATATACATATATATATATAATGTAATATGTAAATATACATACAGTATATATATATATATATATATATATATATATATATATATATATATATATGTGTGTGTGTGTGTACATGAATGTATAAACATACATATTTAAATATATATGAATTATACATATTCATATACATAGCATACATACTACAGGGAAAACGAAAATATAGAGTAAATCCTGACTACTAGTAGTTTCGTCTTCTACAAGAATACTCTTGAAGAAGACGAAACTAGTCAGGATTCAGCCTATATTTTTATTTTCCCAGTATATTTTCTATTATATCTGAGCAATACATTATCCTGGGAGTTTTACGCATACTACACACACACATGTATATATATATATATATATATATATATATATATATATATATATATATATATATATATATATATATAGACACACTGTATATTACCTTCATGAATTATCGTTTAAAAATTCAAACTTTCAAATAATTATTCACGTCATATTCCAAAAATGTATTTAGTTCGTTAGAAAATCCTAAACACATGTTATCTGATGATTGAAAAAAAAAAATCTCACCAAATAATTGATAAAAGGATGGCATCTATGACCTATAAGTCAATATCCTTCATTATTATCCACAATTTAAAAATGACCTTAGTTGTTACAAAGAAAATAATCTGAATTAGATGTGACTTTCAATAACTCTAGTACTATAGTTCAATAAAAGAAGTAGGTAGGTTTATGCACTCCACAAGATCCGTAAATAAAAGAAATAAAATCGTTGCTGAAGGGAATCTCAGTATTTCATCATCTAAATTTCCGATATTATTATTTCTTTAATTATTACTAGGTAAACTACAACCCTAGTTGGAAAAGTAAAATATTACAAGTTCAAGGCTCCGACAGGGAAAAAATAGTCCTGTAAGGAAAGGAAATAAGGAAACAGATAAAATAGTGTGCCTGACTGTACCCTCCAGCAAGAGAACTAAAACCCAATAAAGTGGACGATCATGGTACAGAGACTATGGCACTACCCAAGACTAGAGAACAATGGTTTGGTTTTGGAGTGTGCCTCCGTTCCTTTTATTCAGAGGCAGGAATATCAAATATTCAATACAGAATAAAACTAACTTTTTCTCACACCACTTGTTTTTTCTCCTCACAGATAAGTTATCGGAGCTACAGAGCTTTTTGTAAAACCGACATTTCTGGGAATACATTCCAATAGGTGTTTTCATTTGTTTTACCAGCTCATGTGACTGTCTAGATAGTAAACATTCGGATCATGTTGTTTTGCTGAGATGGCAGCCTTTACCTTTATAGATTAAGTGATCTAGATTCTTTACCTAGATTATGTGACCTAGAATAATGCCTATTGATTTCCCATCTACGCAGTACTATGCTTGAGGTCTTATTCTTATTATTATCATCATTATTATTATTATAAGCTAAGCTATAACCCTAGTTGGAAAAGCAGGATGGAATAAGCACAAGAGCACCAACAAGAAAAAATAGCCAAAGGAGGAAAGGAAATTAGTAAATAAATAAACTTCAAGAGAAGTAATGAACTATTAAATCAAGTATTTTAAGAACAGTAACAACATTAAATTAGATAGTTCTTATATAAACTATAAAAACTAAAAAAAACAAGAGGGGGAGAAATAAGAAAGAATAGTGTGCCCGATTGTACCCTCAACCTTTTTGTGCTAATGAATTTTAAATTAAAAGAAAAAGGTTTACTTTTCTTGTCTTTCGAAGCCTTTGATTTTATGGTGACCGGACATTTTTCCCTTAACGATAAACAGTATCTCTGCAAATTATTCCATAATATGGATTTTAAATTACTAAAAATTAAAAAGGTTTACCTTTATTGTCTTTGTAAGTCTTTGATTCTATGGTGGCCAAAATGATTTCCTTACCTCAACTTTCCTGCAGATCTTGAAGTGATATGTACTATGAAATCTGATTATGCCTAAACAACTCATTACCAAAGTCATTAATGCTTCATTATCGATGGTAATTACGAGTTTCTCGAAGAGAGGGAGAGAGAGAGAGCGAAGTCTCGCCGATCAAATTGGGAAAGGACCAGCCAAACTTCTTAAGCGTGTAAACAAGTTATTAGTCTGGGATTAAGCTGCGAACATGTCTCACTACGTGTAATGAATCAGTCAGTAGTTATATAACTTGTTAGTTAATTCACTGGGGAAACTTAAAATAGACTTTAAAGTAATTTATAATTTCAAATTATTATATTCTCTGAAAACTCATAAATTCAGTAATCTCCATAAAAAAAAATAATCTTGCATGTGTATAAAATGTTGTCAGAAGTTCAAACTTGCAGCGAATGTTGTTATATGTAACATCTTTCTCTTTATTTCCTTTTTTCTACCGACAGTTTTATTTTAGTTTCGATAAAATTAAATACTTTTAAGAAAGAATTTTGAAGATGGAATAAAATTTACGCAATAAATTATCGTTTAACTGAACAAGAATTACCTATGAAAATAAAGCTTTGTCGATTCTGCTTATCTAAAGTTTGAAATGAATTTGAGAATTTGTGCCATATAGCCTGGCGCCGGAGCTTGGGAGACCATTCAGACTCTGGACGTAACGGGGAGGGGAGGTAGTTAAGCAATTACACTGTGAAGCAGAAGTTAAAAAGACAAACAGCAAGATGGAAGAAAGGAAGCTTGAACTGATGTAATAATTTAGATAACTAAAAGTTCAGACTTGTAGCGAGTGTTTGCATGTTGAACAGGCTGACATAAATCTCATTTTATAGTTGTATGTATGAAAGATCTATTTTTGTATTGTTACTGTCCTTTATATTTTACTTTAATGGTTCATTAATTCTCTTGTAGTTTATTTATTTCCATATTTCCTTTCCTCACTGGGTTATTTTCCTTGTTGAGGCTCTTGTTTTTCCATCTAGGGATGTAGCTTAAATAATAATAATAATAATAATAATAATAATAATAATAATAATAATAATAAAAATAATAATAATAATAATAATAATGTGAAAGCATCTATGGACCACAAGGACGTCGTTAAGTCCCAAAATTAATGCTTTGAAGTGCACCGGATCAGATGGACTGATATCACCACTTCCCTGCGGAAGCTGAAGTTTAGGACATGACGCTGAGTGATTCTAAAGGACATCGGAGAAAGCCTCTTCGGCGTTAAGGAAGCTATCGATCCTCCCATTGCACTTGATAGTACCGAGAACTCTCAACACCTTGGCGGGAAGGTAAGCATCATCGTGGGTAGTAATCTACTACTTTATTTTTCAAAGCAAGAAAGATACGAGTGGTATGTAAGGGTTATAGCAAATAATAAAATTGGGGCATAAGCAAATGTATCTGGACCCTTTCTTTTTTTTTTACATTCAGCATAAAGAATTATTTTTTCGGAACATCTTGCAATTCAATTAGAAATTTTCTTACACCTTGTTAATAAGGATATAATCATTGCATTCTACTGACATACCGAAGAATCTTTATACTAGTTAACTACAGCCATAGTTATTCTAATAAACTCCATATGTACCTGAAATCAAGAAATATAATTTCAGTGCGTTCTATACCTGCCGTTTCAAGGAAGAGTAGGCTAATGCTTTTGCTAAAGAAATTAGTTAAAGAGTAATGTTCTCCTAAAGAAATTGGTTGAAGAGAAAGAAATTGGTTGAAGAGTAATGATCTGCTAGAGAAATTGGTTGAAGAGTAATGTTCTGTTAAAGAAATTGGTTGAAGAGTAATGCTCTGTTAAAGAAACTGGCTGAAGAGTAATGCTCCGTTAAAGAAATTGGTTGAAGAGTAATGCTCTGTTAAAGAAACTGGCTGAAGAGTGATGCTCTGTTAAAGAAATTGGTTGAAGAGTAATGCTCTGTTAAAGAAACTGGCTGAAGAGTAATGCTCCGTTAAAGAAATTGGTTGAAGAGTAATGCTCTGTTAAAGAAACTGGCTGAAGAGTGATGCTCTGTTAAAGAAATTGGTTGAAGAGTAATGCTCCGTTAAAGAAATTGGTTGAAGAGTAATGCTCCGTTAAAGAAATTGGTTGAAGAGTAATCCTCTGTTGAAGAAATTGGTTGAAGAGGAATGGTCTGTTAAAGAAATTGGTTGAAGAGTAATGCAATGCTAAAGAAATTAGTTTTTACAATACTTACAATTACTCTTCAAGGCATTTCCCGTATCAATTCTTGCCAGGAAATGAACTATAACTTCTAAAATATCTCAAGTCCTAATTTAAGAAAGGTTTTTTTCTGAATGAGTTCCTGTGACCGTGAAGGAATATAATCCCATAATTACTGTTTCTGGAATAGCGCTCAAGGATCCTTGGCATTTTTAACATCAAAGGAGGGTAAAAAAAAAAAAAAAAAAAAAAAAAAAAAAAAAAAAGGAGAGTAAAGACTCATATTATATTTTATTTTATTTTTTTTTTTTTTTGCTAACCTTGGACTTCATCTGAAATATTTGCGTATGTGTGGTTTAATGAAGGTTTCCATGATTTGCTTCTAACCTTGGACCACATCTCAAATATTTGTATGTGCGTGTGTGGTTTAATCATGTTTCTATCATTTTCCGAATGTTTTTATGTGAACTAACGTCAGAATTCACAGTTTATTGTTACAAACTGCTAAGGTTTCATATCTTATGGTTTTCTTTTTTCATAACCTTGAACTTCACTGTGTGTGGTTAACTGATGTGTTTCTATGATTTGTTGAATTTTAATTTGCCTGACAATGTCAAAAACGACATTTTATTGCTGCAAATGAAGTCAATTTGCTAGGCCTTTAAAATTATTCTCTAGACAATATACATATATCCAGAATAGTATCCATGGCTGGCATAAAATAAGCTAAATTTACTGAGTATAAATCTTTTTTTCAAAAAACGGCTGAAGTTTATAAAACAATAATATGAATCTATATTAATAAATAGACTGCAAGAAACTTACAACAAATTATATCAATCACTGTCTGCTGCTTTCTTATTTC
>NC_090746.1:61643749-61646249 GCF_036898095.1 Palaemon carinicauda | reverse complement strand
ACATGCGTACAGATTTAAACTGTACATACATGTATATACACACATATATATACATATACAGTATATATATATGTGTATAGATATATACTGTACATACACACACACACACACACACACACACACATATATATATATATATATATATATACATACACAAACATTATATATATATATATATATATATACATACATATACATACATATATATATATACATTACCTATACATACATATATATACATATACAAATATAATATATATACATATATACATACATATATATATACAGTATATACATGCGTATAGATATATACTGTACATACATATATATATACATATACAGTGCATACATGCGTATAGATTTATATTGTACATACATGTATATACATACATATATATATATACAAATACAGTACATACATGCGTATAGATATATACTGTACATACACACACACACACACACACACACATATATATATATATATATATATATATATATATATATATATATATAGTTACATATACTGTATATATATATATATATATATATATATATATATATATATATATATATACATATATATATATATATATATATATACATATATATATATATACATATATATATATATATATATATATATACATATATATATATATATACATATATATATATATATATATATATATACATATATATATATATATACTGTATATATATATATATATATATATATATATATATATATATATATATATACTATATCTATATATATATATATATATATATATATATATATATATATATATATATCAAATAATAATTACTGATGTTATTTTCAATTATTAATACTTTAAACAATAGTCTTTGAGCAAAGTACATTTTCCAAGATACTTAACCTGTCACTTTATAGATCTTTATTGAGTTGTCCAAATCCGCGATGGAACTAGCAGTGGCTAATATTTTCCAAAGCCTGTACAAATGTCATTATTGAAATTCACATTTATAAAATACCACACGCAGGCAACAATGGTGTAAAATCTTTCGAAATCAATACTTTTTATCATTGTAATTAACTAGATTGCATTAAACTTAAATGCAATCATGATCAGTACAAAATAAGAGTGCGGTAGTGTAATTCGTAATAGTGATCTATATTTTGATTGATTCAAATTCACAAACTTGCGGTTCAAGGGCGTTTACTTATGATGGACAACCAATCGGATTTCCATCTTTAAAGGGAAAATGTTACCTAAAGATATGTTTACAATAGAACCTTATGGCAGGTTCCGGTTTTATGCAATACAAAAATCACACACACATTTCACTTTCACATGCCGGGTCATCATATTACAATAACATGACAAACCTGCCTGGTCCTAGCTTTGGGGGAGAAGGGGCCTTGGCTGATGATCGTATGTATATATAGTTTCTCTTTAGGACATTGTCTTGTCTCTTGCTACTGATATTCATGAAGAACCCATAAACCTTTAAACATTGTTAGCAGTTAATAATTCAGCAGTTTTTGTTTTCTTTTTTTTTTCAAGTACAACCAAAACCTTGAATCATAATTTCCCTTTCAATTTAATTTCTATTTTCTATTTACTCAAATAAAACTATAATCCTATAAAGTTTCTATGACCTTAGTAATCAAAATCATCAAACAAACAAAAAACTGTCATATGATTCGCCCACAACAAATATCATTCCCTTTGTTAGGTAATTTTTTGTGCAGTGAAATATCATGACCTTCCATGAGTGTTCCATTTATTTGAAGCCTCCTAGAACCAGACAACAAATTCGTGCAACATGTCCCCTTCCATGGGTCAATAAGGATAATAATTAACCTGCCTTGTATGTTTAAAGGTTACTCATGAATGGCAGAGGCAAAGGACAGTGACAATGCCAAAGAGACTGGCCATATACAGTACTCATATGATCAGCGCCCAAGCCCCCTCTCCACCCAGCAGGAAACCCTGTATGCCCCCATACACCCCAATCCTTAGCCCACAAGGATGGTGAGGTTACATACACAACAAGAGACTATCGAGCTTAAGCGGGTTTCGAACCCCAGTCAAACAGATCGCTATGCAGGGACGTTTCCAATAGGCCACCACAACCCTTGAAATGAACAATGCTCATGTCCAAGCTCATAGTGGGTTATGAATAATCGCTTTTTCGATATCATTACTTCGAATGACAGTTTAGTTATTACTTTGCTTCCTAAAATCTACTTAACGCAATTATTTTCAACGTTCAATTGGGCACAGGAATTCACCTGCAGTAATGGTGTGACAAGGTGCACTTCCTTAGAGCGAGGTGTGTCAGGAACTGATGTGTCCCACTGTACATGCAGATATATTTGACATATTTTTCCTCCAGTCTCTTTTAAGAATTAAACGTAATTTTTTACTTAAAAAAAAAGCCAAATGAAAGAAACATGAGCTAACCTCATTATCTTTCAACCTTTTAGTTTTCCATCCCTTTGATTCTCCTAATT
>NC_090746.1:61636249-61638749 GCF_036898095.1 Palaemon carinicauda | reverse complement strand
TTTTTTCAGGCAGAAAAAAAAATATACACATGCAGAGATATCAAAGGATGTCATGCTTGTGACCCAAAAGAAATAAACGCGACACACATACATGCACCCACACACGCATATATGAATCAAGCACGCATGCATACAAGCTATCATTACACATTTCAAACTCATCAGCTGATTTATCGATTTATGTCATTTAAACAAGCGTCAACGAATTTAAATGTGATTTTTTTTTAAATTTTGGAGTTATGCAACTGTCCCTAATTTGTGTGAAATAGCAGATAAACAAAATCTCTCTCTCTCTCTCTCTCTCTCTCTCTCTCTCTCTCTCTCTCTCTCTCTTCCACGTGTTTTATCACACGGTCCCGTATACATCCAAAAACAATACGAAGAGGCGTCAAAAGACCACAATACCAATACAAAACAATAAACTTGAACTGTACACTGAGGAAAGGCAACAAGAAAATTCCGCATCCCGTCAATATCAGATGTTGAGAATTTATTAACAAAGACTTAAATCAACTTTAATGGAAACAGGTTATCCTATTACAAATAAATTATTGCACATTACGCACTGTGAACTTAATAGATATGAGAGAGAGAGAGAGAGAGAGAGAGAGAGAGAGAGAGAGAGAGAGAGAATGTGTCTATTTACGTCTGGATAATGGACACTTGGTTGTGAAACTGCAATCAAAACATTCAGGGTCTCTGAGGACGAAGATAAAGAAAGAGAGACTTGTGTTCTTTGAAAAGAGAGAGAGAGAGAGAGAGAGAGAGGAGAGAGAGAGAGAGAGAGAGAGAGAGAGACACTCGCATACACATTCAGCTCTTTGGCCTAACAAGCAGGTGCGCCACTTAATAAAAGTTGCGTTATATATATATCAAAGAGAAGTCGGGGTGAGTCCTGTTTCGCTCAGGTAAATGGAGTATATAATTTGGAATCATTATTTAAGTTTAGACAAGTTATGTCAACTTTGATTAGGTCATAATAAGTCATTGGCTGAGGCGAGATAGCTTTAAATTTGGCTGCTGGATCGAGAGGAAATTCTCTCTCTCTCTCTCTCTCTCTCTCTCTCTCTCTCTCTCTCTCTCTCTCTCTCTCTCTCTCTCTCTCTCTCTCTCTCTCTCTCAGTATAAGCATTGGAAATTCTAACGTCTTTATCTTGAGAAAGGGGAAAACTCTCTCTCTCTCTCTCTCTCTCTCTCTCTCTCTCTCTCTCTCTCTCTCTCTCTCTCTCTCTCTCTCTCATATATATATACATATATATATATACATATATATATATACGCATTGGAAATTCTAATTTCCTTAACATGTCTCTCTCTCTCTCTCTCTCTCTCTCTCTCTCTCTCTCTCTCTCTCTCTCTCTCTCTCTCTCTCTCTCTCTCTCTCTCTCTCTCCTAATAAGAACTGTCATAAAGTAATTCCTTAAAAATTGGTTATTTCCATAGCAACATCTTTTATTTTGGGTCTGATTTAATTTCTATACATACATCGGTTAAACTGAGCAATTTATATGAAACTAGAGCTTATTCGTCCTACTACTCATATAATTATTTCTTATGTCAACAAAAAGAACACAACATTTATGATCATTGTGATCTTGATATTGAAGTAATCCCCTTACAAATGAAATATAAATTGCATTAATATTCACTACTTTTAAGTTTTCTCATAAACTGAGAGAAGTACATCATCAAGAATATCCAGCGCCTTAAATCTATATTTGTTTTACCTAATTATAAATCAATAAAAAAAAAAAACAAGTACATACACAAGCAAGGATGCAGGTGACCATGGCCTTTCACCATTGATGGACAAATGAGTCAGAATGACGTTCTAATGTGTAGTTTTTCGAAAGCATGATGCTCTTTACTCATATACAGTACATTCACCAGGTTGAACGTTTAAGCATATGTACATGTAAGCAAATGTACATTTACGCATATGTAAGTTTTAAGAAGAAGGACGTTTAAGCAAATATACGGTTGAGTGGATGTACATTTCAGCAGATGTACGTTTAATCAGATGAATGCTTAAGCAGATGTATCGTTTAATTAGATGAACGCTTAAGCAGTTGTATTGTTTAATCAGATGAGGGCTTAAGCAGATGTATCGTTTAATTAGATGAACGCTTAAGCAGATGTATCGTTTAATCAGATCTACGTTTAAGCAGATAAACGTTTACGCAAATGATCAAAGTCAAGAGTTGCGTTACTCTGAAGGGAAGTTGAAAGACGAGAAAGGGACTCAGAGAGGAGTCATGTTTCACAAAAGAAAAAGAAAAATATAATAAGTAACCATGATTAAAGTTAGGATAAGTTGTGCAAACTTTGGTTACAGATAATAACGGGTTGTTAGCTAAGGCAATATAGAGGCTCTCTCTCTCTCTCTCTCTCTCTCTCTCTCTCTCTCTCTCTCTCTCTCTCTCTCTCTCTCTCTCTCTCTCTCTCTCTCTCTCTATCTCTATCTCAAAGAAAACCAAAAACTTGAATAGGAAAACTTCGT
>NC_090746.1:61608749-61631249 GCF_036898095.1 Palaemon carinicauda | reverse complement strand
ATATATATATATATATATATATATATATATATATATATACATATATATATATATATATATATATATATATATTGATGTGGTCATTTTAGAAAAGATAATAATAGACTATCGGAGTGCTTCTCGCACTAACGCTCAATAAAAATTTACTGTTTTCATTAAGAATTCATCTACATATTACACGTTTTTTTACGGTTTTTAAGAAATATCTAACTTTTCTATTCTTCTGTATATAGGCTATGCACACTTTAAAGAATACAATAATAATAATAATAATGATAATAATGATAATAATAATAATAATAATAATAACAATCATCATCATCATCAGTGTATCACTTTATTTATTTTTTCGGTTTGCAACGACGATAGCCAAACGGGTAATAGACGTCTAAGTTAATCATTGTCCATCTCAGACCTCTTCCGGAAGTCGCAGAATAATGTTTTTTTTTTTTTTTTACATATAGGATCGGAAATATTCATTGTCTTCTCTCAATACATTTTCACTATTAAAACTTCAATAAAATAATCAAAAGCAAAATGAAGGAAAATTAGGAAGCGAAGCTGGTTCAAGACAGAGTTTAAAGAGGAAGATATTACTCAAAGGGAAGGAACTAAAGAGACCAGACAAGTACATTATATCAGAAAAGCAAAATGATGTTTGTGAGGGACAAAAAAAAAAAAAAAAAAAAAAAAAAAAAAAAAAAAAAAAAGTCAAGGGTTAGAGAAGAGCCTGAATTCCATGGTGAGTTATTATACTTAGAGAAATATATAAAAGGTGGAAAAAACTAACAAATTACATACTCTTTTTTCGTGGGGTCATTTAGTTTTTATTTTTGGGGTGGAAGGTTCATATTCCGCTGAAGACACTTTTTAATATCAGCTAATCTACTGACATGCGACAAGCCATCTCATCTCACATGGAATTGCCGATACATACATAAAGTCAACCCTTCCTACAGACCCACCCATTCCTAACTACTCCCTCTACCATCTACCCGAGGAACGGGAAGAGGCCAAGTAATTATACTTCCAGCAACGACGTTGAGCGTGACCAATATATATATATATATATATATATATATATATATATATATATATATATATATATATATATATATATATGAGCCGCAAATGCGTACTAAATTAAGGGACCGATTAAGAACAGTCGAAATTAATTAAGTTAAAGTGACGATTATGACGCACACATCAATCTGTCCTGTATGATAAAGAGGATATATATATATATATATATATATATATATATATATATATATATATATATATATATATATATATATATATATATATATGTATAATATATATATATATATATATATATATATATATATATATAAAGAGGATATATATATATATATATATATATATATATATATATATATATATATATATATATATATATCCTCTTTATCATACAGGACAGATTGATGTGTGCGTCAAAATCGTCACTTTAACTTAATTAATTTCGACTGTTCTTAATCGGTCCCTTAATTCAGTACGCAGTTGCGGCTCAGCCTGCCAATACAACTGAAAATGAGTAGGGGTAAGGTCCTTAAATATACGTTAAATACAGTTGGATACAGGAGTCCCTTGCACACATCGCTCCAAGTAAGAGCACCCTTCCACGCCCTCACTTCGCGGCGAGTAATCAAACAGATAGTTCAGGGAGATGGCAGAGTTGGTGGGGGGAGGGGGTAAACACAAGAACTCGCCATAGAGTAATGGTGTGGCTAGGTGCAGTTCTTCAGAGAGATGTACCAAGAATTTCCGTGTCCAACAGTACATTTAAAAGACCTTGGGTACGGGTGTTTAGCTGGGAGACAAGGCGGAGAATAAAATCTTGGCCAACTTACTATTTTTGGTATGTTTGACTAAGGGACTGACATTTTGACCGTTAGTTAACCTTAAGTAAACTCTTTTGCAAAACCGCCACAAAAGCCTTGAAAACAATTGCCTAGATATTTACAGCATGATTCTATCATATGTGTTCAAACATACAAACACGAGAGACAGCAGGCATATTTTAGTCCTCAAAATTAATCAGTAAACTTTTATCTCAATTATACTCCCAAAATGCAAGTATTAAATTGAAACTGAAAAAAAACGATGAATGTGAGAATGATAAAACTGATGAATATAACAACTATTGGCGATTAACATCTATGAGATAATTGGTAAATCATTGATAATTTACCAATATATATATATATATATATATGAATATATATATATATATATATATATATATATGAATATACATATATATATATATATATATATATATATATATATATATGAATATACATATATATATATATATATATATATATATATATATATAAAGTGTTTTAGATTGGAGTCTTTAGATCTGAAATGGGATGTAAAGAGCTCCAAGAAAAGGTTATTTGGGTGTCTAATACCAAGACTGGGTAATTTGTAATGGTATGAGCAAGGTAATTTGAATACCCCGGAGCAAGACTGAGTAATTTGTAACGGTATGAGCAAGGTAATTTGAATACCCCGGAGCAAGACTGGGTAATTTGTAACGGTATGAGCAAGGTAATTTGAATACCCCGGAGCAAGACTGGGTAATTTGTAACGGTATGAGCAAGGTAATTTGAATATCTAGAAACAAGAATAGGTAATGTGTCCCTGTATGAACAAGGTAATTTGGATATCTAGAAATAAGAATAGGTAAAAATAAAGAATAGGTAATTTGTAACTGTATGAGCAAGGTAATTTGGATATCTAGAAACAAGAATAGGTAATTTGTAACTGTATGAGCAAGGTAATTTGAATATCTAGAAACAAGAATGGGTAATTTGTAACTGTATGAGCAAGGTAATTTGAATATCTAGAAACAAGAATAGGTAATTTGTAACTGTATGAGCAAGGTAATTTGAATATCTAGAAACAAGAATAGGTAATGTGTCCCTGTATGAACAAGGTAATTTAGATATCTAGAAATAAGAATAGGTGAAAATAAGAATAGGTAATTTGTAACTGTATGAGCAAGGTAATTTGGATATCTAGAAACAAGAATGGGTAATTTGTAACGGTATGAGCAAGGTAATTTGAATATCTAGGAACAAGAATGGGTAATTTGTAACTGTATGAGCAAGGTAATTTGAATATCTAGAAACAAGAATGGGTAATTTGTAACTGTATGAGCAAGGTAATTTGAATATCTAAAAACAAGAATGGGTAATTTGTAACTGTATGAGCAAGGTAATTTGAATATCTAGAAACAAGAATAGGTAATTTGTAACTGTATGAGCAAGGTAATTTGAATATCTAGAAACAAGAATAGGTAATGTGTCCCTGTATGAACAAGGTAATTTGGATATCTAGAAATAAGAATAGGTAAAAATAAGAATATGTAATTTGTAACTGTATGAGCAAGGTAATTTGAATATCTAGAAACAAGAATGGGTAATTTGTTACTGTATGAGCAAGGTAATTTGAATATCTAGAAACAAGAATAGGTAATTTGTAACTGTATGAGCAAGGTAATTTGAATATCTAGAAACAAAAATAGGTTAATTTGTAACTGTATGAGCAAGGTAATTTGAATATCTAGAAACAAGAATAGGTAATTTGTAACTGTATGAGCAAGGTAATTTGAATATCTAGAAACAGGAATAGGTAATGTGTCCCTGTATGAACAAGGTAATTTAGATATCTAGAAATAAGAATAGGTGAAAATAAGAATAGGTAATTTGTAACTGTATGAGCAAGGTAATTTGGATATCTAAAAAACAAGAATAAGTAATTTGTTACTGTATGAGCAAAGTAAATTGGATATCTAGGAACAAGAATAAGTAATTTGTTACTGTATGAGCAAGGTAATTTGAATATCTAGGAACAAGAATAGGTAATTTGTTACTGTATGAGCAAGATAATTTGAATATCTAGGAACAAGAATAGGTAATTTGTAACTGTATGAGCAATGTAATTTGGATATCTAGAAACAAGAATAGGTAATGTGTCCCTGTATGAACAAGGTAATTTGGATATCTAGAAAAAAGAATAGGTAATTTGTTACTGTATGAGCAAGGTAATTGGATATCTAGGAACAATAATGGGTAATTTGTAACTGTATGAGCAAGGTAATTTGAATATCAAGGAACAAGAATGGGTAATTTGTAACTGTATGAGCAAGGTAATTTGAATATCTGGAAACAAGAATAGGTAATGTGTCCCTGTATGAACAAGGTAATTTGGATATCTAGAAACAAGAATAGGTAATTTGTAACTGTATGAACAAGGTAATTTGGATATCTAGAAACAAGAATAGGTAATTTGTAACTGTATGAGCAAGGTAATTTGAATATCTAGAAACAAGAATAGGTAATGTGTCCCTGTATGAACAAGGTAATTTGAATATCTAGAAACAAGAATAGGTAATTTGTTACTGTATGAGCAAGGTAATTTGAATATCTAGAAACAAGAATAGGTAATGTGTCCCTGTATGAACAAGGTAATTTGGATATCTAGAAACAAGAATAGGTAATTTGTTACTGTATGAGCAAGGTAATTTGAATATCTAGAAACAAGAATAGGTAATGTGTCCCTGTATGAACAAGGTAATTTGGATATCTAGAAAAAAGAATAGGTAATTTGTAACTGTATGAACAAGGTAATTTGGATATCTAGGAACAATAATGGGTAATTTGTAACTGTATGAGCAAGGTAATTTGAATATCTAGGAACAAGAATAGGTAATTTGTAACTGTATGAGCAAGGTAATTTGAATATCTGGAAACAAGAATAGGTAATGTGTCCCTGTATGAACAAGGTAATTTGGATATCTAGAAACAAGAATAGGTAATTTGTAACTGTATGAACAAGGTAATTTGGATATCTAGAAACAAGAATAGGTAATTTGTAACTGTATGAGCAAGGTAATTTGAATATCTAGGAACAATAATGGGTGATTTGTAACTGTATGAGCAAGGTAATTTGAATATCTGGAAACAAGAATAGGTATTTTGTAACTGTATGAACAATGTAATTTGAATATCTAGGAACAAGAATAGGTAATTTGTAACTGTATGAGTAAGGTAATTTGAATATCTGGAAACAAGAATAGGTAATGTGTCCCTGTATGAACAAGGTAATTTGGATATCTAGAAACAAGAATAGGTAATTTGTAACTGTATGAACAAGGTAATTTGGATATCTAGAAACAAGAATAGGTAATTTGTAACTGTATGAGCAAGGTAATTTGAATATCTAGGAACAATAATGGGTGATTTGTAACTGTATGAGCAAGGTAATTTGAATATCTAGAAAAAAGAATAGGTAATTTGTAACTGTATGAACAAGGTAATTTGAATATCTAGGAACAATAATGGGTAATTTGTAACTGTATGAGCAAGGTAATTGAATATCTAGAAACAAGAATAGGTAATTTGTCCCTGTATGAACAAGGTAATTTGGATATCTAGAAACAAGAATAGGTAATTTGTAACTGTATGAGCAAGATAATTTCAATATCTAGGAACAATAATGGGTAATTTGTAACTGTATGAGCAAGGTAATTTGAATATCTAGAAACAAGAATAGGTAATGTGTCCCTGTATGAACAAGGTAATTTGGATATCTAGAAATAAGAATAGGTAATTTGTAACTGTATGAACAAGGTAATTTGGATATCTAGAAACAAGAATAGGTAATTTGTAACTGTATGAACAAGGTAATTTGGATATCTAGGAACAATAATGGGTAATTTGTAACTGTATGAGCAAGGTAATTTGAATATCTAGGAACAAGAATAGGTAATTTGTAACTGTATGAGCAAGGTAATTTGAATATCTGGAAACAAGAATAGGTAATGTGTCCCTGTATGAACAAGGTAATTTGGATATCTAGAAACAAGAATAGGTAATTTGTAACTGTATGAACAAGGTAATTTGGATATCTAGAAACAAGAATAGGTAATTTGTAACTGTATGAGCAAGGTAATTTGAATATCTAGGAACAATAATGGGTGATTTGTAACTGTATGAGCAAGGTAATTTGAATATCTAGAAACAAGAATAGGTAATTTGTAACTGTATGAACAAGGTAATTTGGATATCTAGAAACAAGAATAGGTAATTTGTAACTGTATGAACAAGGTAATTTGGATATCTAGAAACAAGAATAGGTAATTTGTAACTGTATGAGCAAGGTAATTTGAATATCTAGAAACAAGAATAGGTAATTTGTAACTGTATGAGCAAGGTAATTTGAATATCTAGAAACAAGAATAGGTAATGTGTCCCTGTATGAACAAGGTAATTTGGATATCTAGAAATAAGAATAGTAAAAATAAGAATAGGTAATTTGTAACTGTATGAGCAAGGTAATTTGAATATCTGGAAACAAGAATAGGTAATGTGTCCCTGTATGAACAAGGTAATTTGGATATCTAGAAACAAGAATAGGTAATTTGTAACTGTATGAGCAAGGTAATTTGAATATCTAGAAACAAGAATGGGTAATTTGTAACTGTATGAGCAAGGTAATTTGAATATCTAGAAACAAGAATAGGTAATTTGTAACTGTATGAACAAGGTAATTTGGATATCTAGAAACAAGAATAGGTAATTTGTAACTGTATGGGCAAGGTAATTTCAATATCTAGGAACAATAATGGGTAATTTGTAACTGTATGAGCAAGGTAATTTGAATATCTAGAAACAAGAATGGGTAATTTGTAACTGTATGAGCAAGGTAATTTGAATATCTAGAAACAAGAATAGGTAATTTGTAACTGTATGAGCAAGGTAATTTCAATATCTAGGAACAATAATGGGTAATTTGTAACTGTATGAGCAAGGTAATTTGAATATCTAGAAACAAGAATAGGTAATTTGTAACTGTATGAGCAAGGTAATTTCAATATCTAGGAACAATAATGGGTAATTTGTAACTGTATGAGCAAGGTAATTTCAATATCTAGGAACAATAATGGGTAATTTGTAACTGTATGAGCAAGGTAATTTGAATATCTAGAAACAAGAATGGGTAATTTGTAACTGTATGAGCAAGGTAATTTGAATATCTAGAAACAAGAATGGGTAATTTGTAACTGTATGAGCAAGGTAATTTGAATATCTAGAAACAAGAATAGGTAATTTGTAACTGTATGAGCAAGGTAATTTCAATATCTAGGAACAATAATGGGTAATTTGTAACTGTATGAGCAAGGTAATTTGAATATCTAGAAACAAGAATGGGTAATTTGTAACTGTATGAGCAAGGTAATTTGAATATCTAGAAACAAGAATAGGTAATTTGTAACTGTATGAACAAGGTAATTTGGATATCTAGAAACAAGAATAGGTAATTTGTAACTGTATGAACAAGGTAATTTGGATATCTAGAAACAAGAATAGGTAATTTGTAACTGTATGAACAAGGTAATTTGAATATCTAGGAACAATAATGGGTGATTTGTAACTGTATGAGCAAGGTAATTTGAATATCTAGAAACAAGAATAGGTAATTTGTAACTGTATGAACAAGGTAATTTGGATATCTAGAAACAAGAATAGGTAATTTTTAACTGTATGAACAAGGTAATTTGGATATCTAGAAACAAGAATAGGTAATTTGTAACTGTATGAGCAAGGTAATTTGAATATCTAGAAACAAGAATAGGTAATTTGTAACTGTATGAGCAAGGTAATTTGAATATCTAGAAACAAGAATAGGTAATGTGTCCCTGTATGAACAAGGTAATTTGGATATCTAGAAATAAGAATAGTAAAAATAAGAATAGGTAATTTGTAACTGTATGAGCAAGGTAATTTGAATATCTAGAAACAAGAATAGGTAATTTGTAACTGTATGAGCAAGGTAATTTGAATATCTAGAAACAAGAATAGGTAATTTGTAACTGTATGAGCAAGGTAATTTGAATATCTAGAAACAAAAATAGGTAATGTGTCCCTGTATGAACAAGGTAATTTGGATATCTAGAAATAAGAATAGTAAAAATAAGAATAGGTAATTTGTAACTGTATGAGCAAGGTAATTTGAATATCTGGAAACAAGAATAGGTAATGTGTCCCTGTATGAACAAGGTAATTTGGATATCTAGAAACAAGAATAGGTAATTTGTAACTGTATGAGCAAGATAATTTCAATATCTAGGAACAATAATGGGTAATTTGTAACTGTATGAGCAAGGTAATTTGAATATCTAGAAACAAGAATAGGTAATGTGTCCCTGTATGAACAAGGTAATTTGGATATCTAGAAATAAGAATAGTAAAAATAAGAATAGGTAATTTGTAACTGTATGAGCAAGGTAATTTGAATATCTAGAAACAAGAATAGGTAATGTGTCCCTGTATGAACAAGGTAATTTGGATATCTAGAAATAAGAATAGTAAAAATAAGAATAGGTAATTTGTAACTGTATGAGCAAGGTAATTTGAATATCTAGAAACAAGAATAGGTAATGTGTCCCTGTATGAACAAGGTAATTTGGATATCTAGAAATAAGAATAGTAAAAATAAGAATAGGTAATTTGTAACTGTATGAGCAAGGTAATTTGAATATCTAGAAACAAGAATAGGTAATTTGTAACTGTATGAGCAAGGTAATTTGAATATCTAGAAACAAGAATAGGTAATTTGTAACTGTATGAGCAAGGTAATTTGAATATCTAGAAACAAAAATAGGTAATGTGTCCCTGTATGAACAAGGTAATTTGGATATCTAGAAATAAGAATAGGTAAAAATAAGAATAAGTAATTTGTAACTGTATGAACAAGGTAATTTGGATATCTAAAAACAAGAATAGGTAATTTGTAACTGTATGAGCAAGGTAATTTTAATATCTAGAAACAAGAATAGGTAATGTGTCCCTGTATGAACAAGGTAATTTTAATATCTACAAACAAGAATAAGTAATTTGTAACTGTATGAACAAGGTAATTTGGATATCTAAAAACAAGAATAGGTAATTTGTAACTGTATGAGCAAGGTAATTTGAGTATCTAGAAACAAGAATAGGTAATGTGTCCCTGTATGAACAAGGTAATTTGGATATCTAGAAATAAGAATAGGTAAAAATAAGAATAGGTAATTTGTAACTGTATGAGCAAGGTAATTTGAATATCTGGAAACAAGAATAGGTAATTTGTAACTGTATGAACAAGGTAATTTGAATATCTAGAAACAAGAATAGGTAATGTGTCCCTGTATGAACAAGGTAATTTGGATATCTAGAAATAAGAATAGGTAAAAATAAGAATAGATAATTTGTAACTGTATGAGCAAGGTAATTTGGATATCTAGAAACAAGAATAGGTAATTTGTAACTGTATGAGCAAGGTAATTTGAATATCTAGAAACAAGAATAGGTAATTTGTAACTGTATGAGCAAGGTAATTTGAATATCTAGAAACAAGAATAGGTAATTTGTAACTGTATGAGCAAGGTAATTTGAATATCTAGAAACAAGAATAGGTAATGTGTCCCTGTATGAACAAGGTAATTTGGATATCTAGGAACAAGAATAGGTAATTTGTTACTGTATGAGCAAGGTAATTTGAATATCTAGGAACAAGAATGGGTAATTTGTAACGGTATGAGCAAGGTAATTTCAATATCTCGGAACAAGAATGGGTAATTTGTAACTGTATGAACAAGGTAATTTGAATATCTAGAAACAAGATTAGGTAATTTGTTACTGTATGAGCAAGGTAATTTGGATATCTAGAAACAAGAATGGGTAATTTGTAACTGTATGAGCAAGGTAATTTGAATATCTAGAAACAAGATTAGGTAATTTGTAACTGTATGAGCAAGGTAATTTGGATATCTAGAAACAAGAATGGGTAATTTGTAACTGTATGAGCAAGGTAATTTGAATATCTAGAAACAAGAATGGGTAATTTGTAACTGTATGAGCAAGGTAATTTGAATATCTAGGAACAAGAATGGGTAATTTGTAACTGTATGAGCAAGGTAATTTGGATAACTTGGGACAAGATTGGGTAATTTGTTACTGTATGAGCAAGGTAATTTGAATATCTAGGAACAAGAATGGGTAATTTGTAACTGTATGAGCAAGGTAATTTGAATATCTAGGAACAAGAATGGGTAATTTGTAACTGTATGAGCAAGGTAATTTGAATATCTAGGAACAAGAATGGGTAATTTGTTACTGTATGAGCAAGGAAATTTGGATATCTCTAAACAAGAATAGGTCATTGTTCCGGTATGAGCAAGGTAATTTGGATATCTAGGAACAGGAATAAGTCATTTTTTACTGTCATTGTGAGCAAGTACTTTGGCTATCAAGGACCAAGCATAGGTAATTTGTCACTGTACGAGGAAGGTAATTTGGATATCAAGGACTTTATAACTGTACGAGCAAAGTAATTTGGAGAACCGGTAATTTGTTACTTTAAGGAGCAAGGTAATTTAGATATGTAGTGTATGTTTGCTACTAATTATCGCAGATCTCTGTTACCCGATAATAAGCAATGTTGGGTTTATGGAACACATGGAATATGTCAAAATACTCAACAAGCTCTTCTGACTTGCACAATTCAGCTTCATAATGGATTTTATCACTAGATTAAAGTTTAATGCCAGGATGTTTGAGTGGCACTCGACGAGGGGATACTTGGATAGCTTATTTAGCCATGCTAAGTTAAAAAAGTTATTTTGGATGTATAAAAGATATCTAGCTAAAATTAATTGAATTTCGTATTTTAAAACGTAATTTCCGATTTATGGTTTAAAGAAAAACTTAAGAATCTTTTCATATTTCTTCATTATGTCAAATTCTATTACATAAGAAACCTTCTAAATATTCTTTTGGCTTAGATACTATTTCATACGAATGTGTTCATTTCATGACAACCAGAACAATAAAAGACTGACATGAAAGGTCAAAATATCATACATTCGAATCAAACATGCACAGTTTTATCAATACACAAAGACAACATTTATGACTGAATATACCAACATCATCCAAGCACAAATCATTAAAGGTGCAAACACTATGAATATGAGTCAAGGAGGCTTCAACTAAATGACCTGGCCGTGAAAGGTTATGGCACATAACGGGAATAAAATGTCTGTGCAGAGTAGCTTAACAGGTTTAGTAGTTTTATATAGAAAGAGAAAAGTAATTTTCCACTAATAGAACGTAGAATAAACATCAGTTCTATTATTTCGAAATACTCGTAGATTAATAGTTGCACTGCTTCAAATATGTTACTTTTTGCAACAGGCAAAAATTAAATTTTCAAATTACATGTAAATAAATGTATATAAAGTATGTTATGTAGAAGTGGTTTCTAATTTATGAATATATCTTATGGACTTTAACGTTGTCATTCTTTAAGGTCTCGTGTACATGCAACAATCATGTTGCTTTTTGCAACAAGAAAAAATGTAATACACATATTGCACGTACATAAATGTAATGCGTGGTAAGCAGAAGTAGGTTTCTTGGCAAAATGTTTAAAGTTTATAAATACATCTTATGGACTTTCAACTTGTTGAGCTGTCATTCTTTAAGCTCTCGTGTGCATACAACAAACATGTTACTTTTTCCATGATAAAAAATATACAATACGCAAATTACACGTCGGCCTACACAAATGCAATGCATGGTAAGCAGAAGTGTTTTTTTTTTTTTTTTTTTTTTTTTTTTTTTTTTTTTTTTTGGGTGGGGGGTGGAGTTTAAGTTTATGACAGTTGTGCTGTCATTCTTTAAGCTCTCGTGTGTATATAACAGCACGGGGATTTAAATATCTGCATATAGCAGCGCATTACCGCAATACTCAGTGTCCTTGCGGTAAATGAAACGCACGGTAAATTTTCTGAAATGTAAAACGTAATGACCTCCGTTGTAATCCCACACTACTGGTCTGGAACGACAACATTTCTTCAGATCATGTTTCTTTAGCATTTTAACATGGGAAGAATGCTCTACAGTCTCCTATAAATTTTTGAGATGCATTTCACTTCAAGCACGCCATGGGGTCTACGGAGTTTATGCCCGAAAAAAACATTGCTCTTAATTATCGTGAAGGTTTATGTTGGGAAATTAATTCTCTGTTTTATAAGCAATACAATTACAATTGTGAATTTTCACCTGTAAGGAAATTTTAGTTACGTAAAAGAAAGCCTGTAAGGGCGAGACATTTTGAGATAATGAAACGAATAGAGCATTTTTTTGAAAGGGAAACTAAGGTACGGAAGATAATGAAACTCCCACTGGAAGAATATTTTTGTGATAAGATAGCAGACAAAACTTTCCTTAGATGAAAATTATGAGTTTTGAAAAGGATCAAGCTTCCAATGGGGAACTTTTGAAGGTCGCCAAGCTAAGATTACGGCTTTGTTTGGAGGTAGGAGGGGAGTTTAGGAGTTTAAATTAAACTATAATAACAATGATAAAAAGGTAATAATGGTGATACATAAATCTAAAACAGGTGTGGGTAATTTCGTAAATTCTTTCTTTGAGTTCCAAACTTTGAATTTAAGAACTTCTTGAGAGTGCAAAGAATCATTGTATATGAGAAGTAGGTTAACATCTTTGTAGTATGTTTAATTGGGAGACTCGCCCTTCATAATATTCTAGTCAGACGGTGGGAAGTAGTATAATAGTCTACTTGCGCAAAAAACAATCTATGGAATAGTAATTAATTATTTACATGAAAACTAATAAGTTTAACAATGGAAAGAAAACGTGGCACTTTAGACGATTTATATATTTAGCGTTATACTATCCCAAACAACTATGGTCAGTGAGTATAATGAGGTAATTAGGGGTACCACAGGAGTTAGAAAACTATCAGATAAGATCCAAGAAAGTAAACTGAGGTGGTACGGTCATGTCATGAGAAGAGATGAACAGTATATTGGGAGGAGAGTGATGGAAATGGAGGTACAGGGAACGAGAAGGAGAGGGAGACCAAAGCGAAGGTGGGTGGACTGTATCAAAAATGACCTTCGATCTAAGGGATTAACCGGTGATGAGGTGTGGGACAGAGGTAGATGGAGAAAGCTAACCAGAAACATCGACCCCACAGAGAAGTGGGAAAAGATGTAGACAGAGAAGATATATTTAGCGTTATACGAGAAAGACACATAGCTTGAATTTAAAAATATAAAAAAGTTACATTTACGAATAAATGGCTTAGGATATAGCAAACCTAACTGAGTACAATGGACACGGGAATTCCTAACCCACCTCGCTCTGAGAAAACTTGCTGCACAGTAAGGGTGTGACAGTACGATACACTCCCTCAAAGCAAGGTGTATCCAAGGCCAATATTGGCCTTGGGTGTATCAGTGATTTCTTTGTCTAACTGTACATGACGTCAAAAACCTAATTCAAGGTGGGTTGGAAGGTTAAAGGTTAGATCTCAAAATATTTCAACAAAAAAATCATATATTCCCTGAATCTAGTAAGAAAAAGAATATATATATATATATATATATATATATATATATATATATATATATATATATATATTATTAAGCTATAACCCTAGTTTGAAAAGCAGAATGCTATTGGCCCGAGGGCTCCAGAAGGGAAAATAGCCCGGCGAGGATAGGAAATAGGGAAACTACAAGACAAGTAATTAATAATCAAAATAAAATATTTTAAGAACAGTAACAACATTAAAATAATTCTTACATATATAAACTATAGAAACATTTAAAAAACAAAAGGAAGAGAAATAGAATAATGTGCCCGAGTGTACCTTCAAGCAAGAGAACTCTACCCCAAGATAGTGAAAGACCATGGTACAGAGGCTATGGCACTACCCAAGACTAGAGAGCAATGGTTTGATTTTGGAGTGTCCTTGTCCTAGAAGAGCTGCTTACCATAGCTAAAGAGTCTCTTATACCCTTACCAGAAGGAAAGTAACCACTAAACAATTACAGTGCAGTAGTTTACCCCTTGAGCGAGGAAGATTTGTTTGGTAATCTTTGTTGTCAGGTGTATAAGGACAGAGGAATATGTAAATAATAGGCCAGACTATTCGGTGTATGTGTAGGCAAAAGGAAAATGAGCCGTAAACAGAGAGAAGGATCCAATGTAGAACTGTCTGGCCAGTCAAAGGACCCCGTAAATCTCTAGCTGTAGTATCTCAATGGGTGGCTGGTGCCCTGGCCACCCTAATACCTGAGAATATAGTTATATATATATATATATATATATATATATATATATATATATATATATATATATATATATAGGAGACCAAGGTTTTCTCATAGATAACAACAACTCCTATATAAAGGAAAAGGATATTTATTCAACACTCGCCTACGCATGCGTCCACCAAAACAAGTTTCACATGAGCTACGCGTATTACAAAACACTTAAATTCTTAAATCATGTGACGGGAGTCATACTAGTAACAACTACTACAGTAGACTTTCAACGTAAATCGGCTAATGAGGATGGTCATAAGACTCAGACAAATGGTAAATAAGAGATAAAGCAGATAGAAAGATTCATGTATGATGACAGATTATCAAACAAAAAATTTACCCAGTTATTCTAGCTTTAGAAACTAAGAACCATTTTAACGTTAACAACCATTTCTGCAATTCATCACTAAACATTCTTATTCCAACTGACGCACGATTCCCTTTCGACGAGTAATGAGATATTCTATCATCTTTTCCTCCCTTCAGTATTTCTTAATTTTCCCTCCCTCCTTCAGCAGGGAGACGACATCGTTATCGAATCGGCCAGCTGCATTAATTTAGCGCCTGATGATGTGCAAATATCGGTCAGTCAAGAAACTGTAATTGGCCGCCTCAGATACGGGACCACTCGGTAAATCGATATATTTAAAGAGGAACGACGACTTTTGGGTTTTCGTCGACAAATGACTTTCATCGTAATTTTTTCCGTCGGATGTTTTGCTGGTTGCAACTGTTGTTGTTTGCTTTCAATTAAGTTTAATTCAAAGCAGAAAAATATTTACAATGAACAATCCACTCTTCGATTAAGTTAGCTGTCTTCTTATAATTACTCCCATTTTATTACAATTGTTTTGATTATTATAAATCATATGGATATATATACAAAATTCCGTGTATCGTAACAATTCCTATCTAAGCCTCTTTGAAAATAGGCTTTAATAAATCAATTTCATTACTTGGAAACACTGATTAATATACTTGCAGTTACAATTAATTCGAACAAATATGCTGAAGTTTAAATTAGGTTTGCCGGTTGACATTTTGAAAGAAATAGTAGCGGGAGATTTAAATAAGGTTTGCTGGTTGACACTTGAGAGAAATAGTAACGAGGTGTTCGAATAAGGTTTGCCATTTAGCAATTAAAATAATTGTAACAAAAGGCTCAATCGAATAAGTTTTGCAGGATGGCACTTTAAAGAAACAGTAACGAGAGGCTCAAATAAGGTCTGCCGATTGGTACTTGCAAGAAATAGTAACTAGAGGCTTAAATAAAGTTCGCCGGTCGACACTTGAAAGAAATGATAACGAGAGGTTCAAATAAGGTTTGTCAGTTGGCCCTTAAATAGTAACAAGACACACAAATAAGGTTTGTCGGTTAGCACTTACAAGAAATAGTAACGAAAGGCTCAATCAAAAAAGGTTTGCAGATTGGCACATTAAAGAAATAGTAGCGAGAGGTTCAAATAAGGTTTGCCGGTTAGCACTTGAAAGAAATAGTAACAAAGGGGTCAGTCAAATAGGTTTCCAGTTTGGGACTTTATAGAAATAGAAACGAGAGGTTCAAACAAGGTTTGCCAGTTGTCACTTAAAAGAAATACTAACGAGAGGTTCAATCAAATCAGGTCTACTGGTTAGCACTTAAAAGAAATAGTAACGAGGGGATCAGATAAGGTTTGCTGGTTGGCACTTACAAAAAACAGTAACGAGGGGCTTAAATAAGGTTTGCTGGTTGGCACTTAGAAGAAATAGTAACGAGGTTCAAATAAGGTTTGCTGGTTGGCACTTAAAAGAAATAGTGACGAAGGTGTCAAATAAGGTTTGCTGGTTGGCACTTACAAGAAATAGCGACGAGGGGTTCAAATAAGGTTTGCTGGTTGGCACTTACAAGAAATAGTAACGAGGGGTTCAAATAAGGTTTGCTGGTTGGCACTTAGAAGAAATAGTAACGAGGGGTTCAAATAAGGTTTGCTGGTTGGCACTTAAAAGAAATAGTAACAAGGGTGTCAAATAAGGTTTGCTGGTTGGCACTTAGAAGAAATAGCGACGAGGGGTTCAAATAAGGTTTGCTGGTTGGCACTTAGAAGAAATAGTAACGAGGGGCTCAAATAAGGTTTGCAGGTTGGCACTTATAAGAAATAGTAACGAGGGGTTCAAATAAGGTTTGCTGGTTGGCACTTAAAAGAAATAGTAACGAGGGGTTCAAGTAAGGTTTGCTGGTTGGCACTTAAAAGAAATAGTAACGAGGGGATCACATAAGGTTTTCTGATTGGCACTTACAAGAAATAGTAACGAGGGGTTCAAATAAGGTTTGCTGGTTGGCACTTAAAAGAAATAGTAACGAGGGGTTGAAATAAGGTTTGCTGGTTGGCACTTACAAGAAATAGTAAAGAGGGGCTCAAATAAGGTTTGCTGGTTAGCACTTAAAAGAAATAGTAACGAGGGGATCAAATAAGGTTTGCTGGTTGGCACTTACAAAAAACAGTAACGAGGGGCTTAAATAAGGTTTGCTGGTTGGCACTTAGAAGAAATAGTAACGAGGGGTTCAAATGGTTTGCTGGTTGGCACTTAAAAGAAATAGTAACGAGGGGTTCAAATAAGGTTTGCTGGTTGGCACTTAGAAGAAATAGTAACGAGGGGTTCAAATAAGGTTTGCTGGTTGGCACTTAAAAGAAATAGTAACGAGGGTGTCAAATAAGGTTTGCTGGTTGGCACTTACAAGAAATAGCGACGAGGGGTTCAAATAAGGTTTGCTGGTTGGCACTTACAAGAAATAGTAACGAGGGGTTCAAATAAGGTTTGCTGGTTGGCACTTAGAAGAAATAGTAACGAGGGGTTCAAATAAGGTTTGCTGGTTGGCACTTGAAAGAAATAATAACGAGGGTGTCAAATAAGGTTTGCTGGTTGGCACTTACAAGAAATAGCGACGAGGGGTTCAAATAAGGTTTGCTGGTTGGCACTTACAAGAAATAGTAACGAGGGGCTCAAATAAGGTTTGCAGGTTGGCACTTATAAGAAATAGTAACGAGGGGTTCAAATAAGGTTTGCTGGTTGGCACTTAAAAGAAATAGTAACGAGGGGTTCAAATAAGGTTGGCTGGTTGGCACTTAAAAGAAATAGTAACGAGGGGATCACATAAGGTTTTCTGGTTGGCACTTACAAGAAATAGTAACGAGGGGTTCAAATAAGGTTTGCTGGTTGGCACTTAAAAGAAATAGTAACGAGGGGTTCAAATAAGGTTTGCTGGTTGGCACTTACAAGAAATAGTAAAGAGGGGCTCAAATAAGGTTTGCTGGTTAGCACTTAGAAGAAATAGTAACGAGGGGATCAAATAAGGTTTGCTGGTTGGCACTTACAAAAAACAGTAACGAGGGGCTTAAATAGGGTTTGCTGGTTGGCACTTAGAAGAAATAGTAACGAGGCATTCAAATAAGGTTTGCTGGTTGGCACTTAAAAGAAATAGTAACGAGGGGTTCAAATAAGGTTTGCTGGTTGGCACTTAAAAGAAATAGTAACGAGGGGATCACATAAGGTTTGCTGGTTGGCACTTAAAGGAAATAGCAACGAGGGGTTCAAATAAGATTTGCTGGTTGGCACTTACAACAATTAGTAAAGAGGGGCTCAAATAAGGTTTTCTGGTTGGCACTTACAAGAAATAGTAACGAGGGGATCAAATAAGGTTTGCTGGTTGGAACTTAGAAGAAATAGTAACGAGGGGATCAAATAAGGTTTGCTGGTTGGCACTTAGAAGAAATAGTAACGAGGGGTTCAAATAAGGTTTGCTGGTTGGCACTTAAAAGAAATAGTAACGAGGGTGTCAAATAAGGTTTGCTGTTTGGCACTTACAAGAAATAGCAACGAGGGGTTCAAATAAGGTTTGCTGGTTGGCACTTAGAAGAAATAGTAACGAGGGGCTCAAATAAGGTTTGCAGGTTGGCACTTACAAGAAATAGTAACGAGGGGTTCAAATAAGGTTTGCTAGTTGGCACTTAAAAGAAATAGTAACGAGGGGTTCAAATAAGGTTTGCTGGTTGGCACTCAAAAGAATTAGTAATGAGGGTGTCAAATAAGGTTTGCCGGTTGGCACTTAAAAGAAATAGTAACGAGCGGTTCAAATAAGGTTTGCTGGTTGGCACTTACAAGAAATAGTAAAGAGGGGCTCAAATAAGGTTTGCTGGTTAGCACTTAAAAGAAATAGTAACGAGGGGATCAAATAAGGTTTGCTGGTTGGCACTTACAAAAAACAGTAACGATGGGCTTAAATAAGCTTTGCTGGTTGGCACTTAAAAGAAATAGTAACGAGGGGTTTAAATAAGGTTTGCTGGTTGGCACTTCAAAGAAATAGTAACGAGGGGTTCAAATAAGGTTTGCTGGTTGGCACTTAAAAGAAATAGTAACGAGGGGATCACATAAGGTTTGCTGGTTGGCATTTAAAAGAAATAGCAACGAGGGGTTCAAATAAGGTTTGCTGGTTGGCACTTACAAGAAATAGTAAAGAGGGGCTCAAATAATGTTTTCTGGTTGGCACTTACAATAGTAACGAGGGGATCAAATAAGGTTTGCTGGTTGGCACTTACAAGAAATAGTAACGAGGGGATCAAATAAGGTTTGCTGGTTGGCACTTACAAGAAATAGTAACGAGGGAATGAAATAAGGTTTGCTGGTTGGCACTTACAAAAAACAGTAAAGAGGGGCTTAAATAAGGTTTGCTGGTTGGTACTTAGAAGAAATAGTAACGAGGGGTTCAAATAAGGTTTGCTGGTTGGCACTTACAAGAAATAGCGACGAGGGGTTCAAATAAGGTTTGCTGGTTGGCACTTACAAGAAATAGTAACGAGGGGCTCAAATAAGGTTTGCTGGTTGGCACTTAAAAGAAATAGCAACGAGGGGTTCAAATAAGGTTTGCGGGTTGGAACTTAAAAGAAATAGTAACGAGGGGTTCAAATAAGGTTTGCTGGTTGGCACTTAAAAGAAATAGTAACAAGGGGATCACATAATGTTTGCTGGTTGGCACTTAAAAGAAATAGTAACGAGGGGATCACATAAGGTTTGCTGGTTGGCACTTAAAAGAAATAGCAACCAGGGTTCAAATAAGGTTTGCTGGTTGGCACTTACAAGAAATAGTAAAGAGGGGCTCAAATAAGGTTTGCTGGTTGGCACTTACATGAAATAGTAACGAGGGGTTCAAATAAGGTTTGCTGGTTGGCACTTAAAAGAAATAGTAACGAGGGGATCACATAAGGTTTGCTGGTTGGCACTTAAAAGAAATAGCAACGAGGGGTTCATATAAGGTTTGCTGGTTGGGAATAACAAGAAATAGTAAAGAGGGGCTCAAATAAGATTTGCTGGTTGGCACTTAAAGGAAATAGCAACGAGGGGTTCAAATAAGGTTTGCTGGTTGGCACTTACAAGAAATAGTAAAGAGGGGCTCAAATAAGGTTTGCTGGTTGGCACTTACAAGAAATAGTAACGAGGGGATCAAATAAGGTTTGCTGGTTGGCACTTACAAGAAATAGTAACGAGGGTGACAATTAGGGTTTGCTGATTGACACTTAAAAAAATAGTAACGAAAGGCTCAATCAAATAAGGTTTGCAGGTTGGCACTTTAAAGAAATAGTAACGAGACGTTCAAATAGGCTTTGCCAATTGACACTTAAAAGAAATACTAAAGAAAGGCTCAATCAAATTAAGTCTGCTGGTTGGCACTTGAAAAAAATAGTAACTAAGGGCTCAAATAAGGCTTGCTGGTTGGCACTTGGAAGAAATAGAAACGGCGGCTCGAATACGATATGCTGGTTAGCACTAACAAGAAGTAGTAGCGAGGGGCTCAAATAAGGTTTGCTAGTTGGCACTTACAGAAGATAGTAACAAGAGGCTCAAATAAGGTTGGCTAGTTTGCAATTACAAGAAATAGTAAGAAAAAGCTGATATAAGGTTTGCAGGTTGGCGCTTACAAGAAATAGTAACAAGAGGCTCAAATAAGGTTTGCCAGTTGGCACTTAAAAGAAATACTAATGAGAGGTTCAAATGAGGTTTGTCCTTTGGCAATCAAAAGAAATTGTAACAACAGGCTCAATCAATAAGGTTTGCTGGGTGGCACTTGAAAGAAATAGTAAGGATATGCTCAAATTAGTTTTGCCGGTGGTCATTTAAAAGATAGAGCAAAGAGACCCTCAAATATGATTTAGCGGTGGGCACTTAAAAATATGATAAAGAAATAGTCTCAAATAAAGTTTGTTGGTTGGAACTTTAAAGAAATAGTAACAACCGGCTCTAATAAGGTTTGTCGGTTGGCACTTGAAAGAAATGACCACCAAAACTTTAAATAAGGTTAGCCAGTTGGTACTTAAAAAAAATAGTAAAGAGAGGCTCAAATAAGGTTTGCTGGTTGGCACTTAAAGGAAATAACGAGAGGCTCAAATAAAGTGTGTATGTTGTCACTTAAAAGAAATACTAACAAAGACTCAAATAAGGTTTGCCAGTTGGCAATTAAAAGAAATAGTAACGAGACGCTCAAATAAGGTTTGCTGGCTGGCACTTGAAAGAACTGTTGACACTTAAAACCTGCTGTCACTCATAAGAAATACTAACGGTTGGCACTTGAAAGATAGAGCAAAGAGATACACAAATAAGGTTTGCCGGTTGACACATAAAAGAAATAGTAACGAGAGGCTCATACAAGGTTTACTGGTTGGCACTTGAAGGAAATAACAACGAGAGGTTTAAATAAGGTGGGACGGTTGGCACTTAATATATAGAGCAAAAAGATGCTCAAATAATGTTTGCCGATTAGCACTTAGGCTGAAAGAAATAGTAACTAGAGACTCAAATAAGGTTTGCCACTTGGCACTTAAAAGAAATTGTAACTAGGCTCAATTGATATTTGCAGGTTGATACTTAGAAGAAATATTAACGAAAAATTTAATGTTATGTTAAAATCAGGGAATTCAATCAACGGTCACTTGTTATGGGGATAGAAATTAGCGAGATAGATAAGCGGGATAAATGGACTAGAAAAGAGCTCCAGGGAACCGTTGAAGGGTAATGAATTACACACACATTGGAGGAGAGAGGAGTTTGAGAATTGAGTAATGGAGTTGGTGACAAAGGAAGAAATTCTTGTTGTTGTTATGAAGGAAACGGGATGAAAAGTTGACGATAGAGGAGATTGGAGGCATTCTAATTAAAGGAAGAGCAACTTGCTTGTATCCGAGAAGACTAAACTTCTTTCAAGGTTGAGAAATCTTATACAGTATAAGGAAATTAAAAGGAAAATGTTTATAACGAGACTTGAACATTTATTAGAAAGAAGGCGATGAGGAGTAAAGAAAATCACTTGGGAAAAAGGAAATTAAAGGAAAATTAACTTGGGAAAAAAATTAAATTGAAAGAAAATGAAATACAGTCGGTGCCATTGCATGTTATACGTTTATTCTCTCTAACAGACTGCTACCTACAAATGACTTTTCACCTTTAGCAAATGATTTCAGCTTTTCACACCATCGCTTTCCCTTTTATGTCCCCAGCTTTAACAATTGTATTATTTTAGGGATCCATCTACATTAAATATAAAGTTGGACGGACACCCAGGTGACCTTGCGTGACACATACCGAAGAAAAAAAAAAGCGAGGGGGAATAAAGTAGGGTCCAATTCCAAAGAAAACAATAGAACAACCTTATGTAGGATGGAAAACCCAAATTAAGAAGAGTTCCAAACTTTGGTTGGCTAATACTGGTAATGAAACATTTAACCAATACTGAAGTATTAGAAAGTGGTATTCATGTTCCCAATATCTATCCTAAAAGTAAATCATGTGTGGTTGAATTAATGGACATAAATAGTTTAGGTTTTTATCATTTGAAATAAATAAATAAATAAATAAATAAATAAATCCTTATTGCTTTTAACATCGAAAATCGTCATTTAAAATTAAATATCAATTTCTATCTACTTTCAAATGAAGAATAATTGCAACCTATGGGAGTCACAAAAGCCTAAAAACCTACAAAAAAATTCAACAAGATGTTGACATTGTTCCAAGCTCATTACGGAATACGAAAGAAACCAATCGGTTACTAAAAAGGGCGACACTAAAATGGCAAAATACTGGAAAGTTTTGCAATATGAAAAAGCATGAAACGTTAAAAGCAAATGAAGAGGTATGGTGTACTCCGACTCTCCAGGGAATGCGAAACAAAGGTATAAAAAAGAGAGGCTACGGACACGACAACTCAATTCCAGGAACAACAGAAGAAGACTAAAAGGAAATAAAAATAAAAAGGGAATAGT
>NC_090746.1:61571249-61593749 GCF_036898095.1 Palaemon carinicauda | reverse complement strand
TTCTTTTTCTGAAACTGAAACACGAAATTGAGGTCTCAAATGGATTTACAGACTTCAATTACGAAGTCCAAATAACATTATTTGTACACAATGTGGATTTAGAAATAAAAGCAAGTTTTTATTTTCTCGTTGAATTTGATTTTTGTAATGAATTCAAACAAAACTCTCTCTCTCTCTCTCTCTCTCTCTCTCTCTCTCTCTCTCTCTCTTTCTCTTTCTCTTTCTCTTTCTCTTTCTCTTTCTCTCTCTCTCTCTCTCTCTCTCTCTCTCACATATATATACATATATACATATATACATACATATAAATATATATATACATTTATTTATATATATATATGTGTGTGTGTGTATATCAAATTTTCTAACACATTTGGCTTGAATTCTGGAATCTTCAAATAAAAGGTAAGGTAGCTATGAATCATGGCAGCAGATGGCATTAAAGATCTGGGAACTTTGGTGCTTACTGCACTTCATTAGTTACCTGCTCTCTCTCTCTCTCTCTCTCTCTCTCTCTCTCTCTCTCTCTCTCTAACAAGCCATTACACTAAAACCTATGAATAACATTTCGCCATGTTCTTAAAACTCCAGATCACCCGTCGAAGGGAATCAGCTGTAAAACAATACGAAGCCAACAGTTTCCTAGTCACATCAAAGATGGATTGCAACACGATAGGAAGACTATAAAACAAAATTTTCCATTCTCCATAATGGAAAATAGAGGCAGTGATGGATTAAGAAGCGAAATGGAGTAAACTGGGGTGATATTCGATCCTTCATTGTCTTTTGAGAGTGCATTTGCAACCAGGACTCAATTGCATTCAGCCGAGTAGAATGAAATATGTAGTTTCCTTCTCGCAAATGAAAATGGTCTAACATGGTTTTTAATCATTTCCCTCTGATGCCCAGCTAATACAGTGAGATCCTTACGTAATAGGATTACTTATAAAGCTATATTTGTTACTATAATAACAACAAAAGCAGCCGTTTCTAGTCCACTACAGAACAAAGGCCTCAGACATGTCAATCCGTCTGGGATTTGGTTAGTGTTCATCATCACGCTGGCCAGTGAGGATTGCTGATAGTGGGAGATTTTCGTCTGCTCGCTCACAGCAAACCAACCTACTATGGGTGGTCCTGACTAGTACAACTTTGCTGGTCATGGTGATATGCAAACCCTTTCACCACTGTTAAATACAAAGTGCATTTCAGGTATTTTGGGTTAAAAAAAAAATCAACGTTCCTTAACTTTGACACAGGTTGACCCATAGAACAAGACGAGACTTATACATCTCCCGACTTACATTGATAAAAATTCCCGTTATGCATTTGAAATCGGGAAATATTTCCCCTGGGATATCTTTGCCCTCTTTTAATCCCTTCACTAGATGGCTGCTGTAGTCGGTTATGATACATCCAAAAATAAACATTTATTCGGACACTGATTTTTTCTGATTTTAAATATTTCTTAAATATAGCCTCTGTGTGTGTGCATGTACACGCGCGCATACATGAGTGCGTATTCAGTATTATGAATGAACATATCAATTCTGAATATACCATTATTTGCTCCGGTATTCACAATTTCTGCGAAATGTTATTCAATGAATATTGTTTCACCTTGTTTGTAACAGTTAATAATTTGTCATTGAATCGAGACTTGAAAAGAGGTCATGTATCGCTTGCAATCAGGCACATTCAATTGAAAATGTCACTGCGTCCTATACTATTGTTCGTTTGCTGAAGAGAACCAACACCTTTTTCTCATTTCATTCTTTTACGTAACAGAAATATTCCCGCATTCCTTCCGTTAGCATGAATATATTTCTGTGTTCTATAACATCATAATGTGCAATTTTAATGTTAATTATCATAACTATACATCATATTCCAGCTGAGCATTTAAGCTACAACCCAAAACTGCTATAAACCTAATGGCTCCAAGAGGTAAAGCATCCGAGTGAAGAAGGGAAATAAGGAAATTACAAATAAACTGTATACGAGAAGTAATGAATAATCTTTATAGAATACCTTAAGATCTGTATCACCGTTAAAATAGATCTGTCGTATATAAACTATGAAAGAAAAACTCATGCCAACCTGTTCAGCAGAAAAGTATTTGCAATATATATATATATATATATATATATATATATATATATATATATATATACATATATACACATATGAGCGTGCTTGTGTGTGCGTATGTGAGTATGACAATAACAAATGCAGCCATTTCTAGTCCACTGTAGGACAAAGGGCTGAGACATGTCCTTTTTCATATCTGGGGTTTGGCCAGTTTTCATCACTATGCTGGCCAACAGCTGAACATTAAAGATAAACTTAATATTTCCGGCGCTGCTCATATTTCTGGTCTTATTGTGACCCGTCACCAATGCCACCAATTTTAAAGTTTGTTGCTTCATATAAAGGTCACTGGGTTTATAAGTCCACGGCGTCAAGCATTAATTAACTCTCACCTTCCCAATTAGAGGCCACTCCTAATGTTGACTTGACAATTAATAAATCAACGAAACTTTGTTTTCACTTTCTATTACAACTAGTGTACGCAATCCGTCAAAAATGACGGATAAATATTCAGATAGATATGTACATACGCACACAAATTCAACCCTTCCCATCCCATCCTCCTTTCCCTAACTACAACACGGCAGTTGTGGTTTCAGATTGTACCTTTCGTGGTATATCCTCTCGATCCCTAAAAGAGGGACGGGGAGAGACCTAGTAGTCATAAGTCTGGCGATGACGCTCAGTATATATATATATATATATATATATATATATATATATATATATATATATATATATATATATATATATATATATATATATATATATATATATATAAACCAGACACATGCTCTTTATTATATAGGGGAGATTTTGCTCAACAATGTAAACCTCTTTTGCCGAAATATCTAATAATTTCAGAACGTCCCATAAGCTTCCTCATATTTCATCCACCCAACCTTTTCCAAAACATTCGGCATAGCGCAGTAAATTTTCGTTATTCCGGGGCGTCTTATGTATGGGCGTCATATTTCATCCGTCAGATGGGGCGGGTCTTTTGTGACCCGGTTGGTCTTTGATCGGAGCTCTATGGTCAGAGTTAAACGGATTGCCTTTAACCAAATTCCTGCAATAAAACATTTGTCTCCGCGACAAACAAATCACATATTGGTTTTCTCCTTTTTCTTTTAAAAACAAATGACAGATGTCTATTTCCCTGTTCTGTGGAATCCTTGGGTTTGTAACATTCTGCTTTTCCAATTAGGGTTGCAACTTAACTAATAATAATAATAATAATAACAATAATAATAATAATAATAATAATAATGATAATAATAATAATAATAATAAGCAAATAAAACAGCGGGTAATGTTGTTGTTCAACAGTAGCCTATCTCTTATTGTTACATCTACCATTATTTGTTAGTAAAAGGGAATGTTTGTATTGACGTTAATCAGCAATTCTAGTTAACAAAATGTTTGGACTGTCGTTACGCCTAGTATAATATACATGACCGGAAGTTTACTCCTATGATCAACCATATTTTCCATTTTGGCAAAATTATTTCCAATACGTTAACCAATGCTACTACAAATATTACAAATCACTATTGTTATCATTGTTTTCATTGCTGTTGCTGTTGTTCTTACATGCTTCAAAACTTTTGTTCTAATAATGCCCATTGTGCACCCCCAAAAGCATCAAGAATCTATCTTTACGAAATTATTCGAGGTTATAGAGCTTCTTTATAACAACGACAATTTAAATTTGAATCATTGATGAAATGTTAAGTTTAATCAGTTTAATTCACCTTTATTTAAAACAAGACATTCCATTACTACCCAAAACGTCTATGCCTCACAAGTTTGGGGGCGTCAATGATCTTAGATGTCAGGATGCCAGAAAACCTCAAATCTATCAATCAAATCACAAGTTAGGGAGTGCTACCTATCCCACTAATGCTATTGAGGTGCCAAGATGTCACATACCAGAGGTTTATTTTGTTTCTTCGATGCATTTAAGGATTATTCACTTCGGTTAGCTACTATCCTTCAGATTTGCTTTTCATTTCATCTGCATTGATCATAATATCCATCTCGTTCAACAGAAGCTTTCAAAGGCCGCAAATCTCCATCACCTCCCCATACACACATCCCTATAAGTCCTTAATACAGATCCAAAAAACTAATTACTTGTTGCCATAAATTAGGCCTATTCTTACTCTTATTCAAATTTTCGTAAATATTTCAAGCATAGCATTTTTCGTAATCCTGCCAACAAACAGAACAACAAACAAATAAACCGATACTTGTTTGTCAGAGGTACTTATGCTACTCAATTTCCTTGAAGAATCTAAATAATATGTAGTTATTCAGCTTGAAGTTATGAGGCGAGATTGCAAAACCTACACCCTGTCCTATTGGTGTTCAAGGGATTTACGTCAATGATAAGGGAATAATATTATGATACAATTTTACCTCCATTATAACTACTACTACTACTACTACTACTATCACTATTACACATACCATATCGAGCGGTTGACTATTTCTATTCAATTTAAATATCTAATTCTAAAGATGATCATACTCAACGAGTAGTTTTTTCATTGAAACGAAATCAGAATCATTCGAATAAATAAAAATATACGTCGCAATCACAAAACCTGTTTGGTAATTGAAGGACCTGTGATGGAATTCTTTGAAAAAAGAACTTTGAAACATATTGCTCTGTATTTTTATCACGAGTTAATGGATTTCATCTTATTTTTCTTATCCCACAGTAAACTATTCGCTTTGATAAAAGTAGCCAGTTCGGTGATGATACAAATTTCCATCGTTCATGTCTTTGCTGTTTTAATTTCTTTATGTAATTTTTCTTTTTCATAATTCATTTATTTTCTTTCACTTTTTAAGCGACAAGAAATTTCATGAATATTTTTGTAAATCATCTTTGAATTTTTTTTTTATTTTTTTTTCATCTTTTCATCGTCTCTTTCTTTGCTCATTCAATTTCAATATGTAACTTATTTTTTCACAATTCGTTTATTTTCCTCTAGTTTTTCCAAGTGGGTAGAAATTTCTTGAATAAATATGAAAATTGTCTTTGAATTTTGTTTATTTTTTATTCAGTCTTCTAAAAGAGGAAACTTTTTTACTTAAGCTATGTGCTTTGTCTTTATTCCCTTCTTCCTTTTCTTCATTATGACTGTTGGGGCACTTTGCATACATACAGAGGTCATGTAAAGTTTATGACTGCATCCCTACAGAGTTCATGCAATGCTTATGAGACACTTTGCAAGGAAATTGACACAATTCCCCGCTTTGCTAGTGACTGTACAATGGACTATTATGAAAGTTAAGATGTTGAACTTGCGATATATTCTTTAATACTACAGGTCCGAAAATTACTTGCCATCACATTAACAGTTGTTGGTATGCTTTCCACATTCTAAAAAAAAAAAAGAACCTGTTTCTTTTCTTGTATATTTTGCGATAATGGTTTACTGTTGATAAGAAATGCATATTATATATATATATATATATATATATATATATATATATACATACATATATATACATATACATATATATATATATATATATATATATATATATATATATATATATATATATATATATATATATATTTATATTTACACAACTACATCAAACGCAGCCATTTCTAGTCCACTGTAGGACCAAGGACTTAAGACGTGCCAATACATGACTGGGGTTTGGCCAATTTTCACCACTACGCTGGCCAGTGTGGATTGTTGATGGTGAGAGATATTATTCTGATCGCTCACGTCAAACCAAACTAGTATTGTTGGTCCTGACTAGTACAGCTTTGCTAATCATAGTGATATATATATATGTATATATATATATATATATATACATATATATATATATATATATATATATATATATATATACACATATACATACATATATACATATAAATATATATTTATATACATATATACATATATATACATATACATATAAACATATATATATATATATATATATATATATATATATATATACACACACACACAAACATATATATACACATATATATACGTATATACATATGCATGCACATATATACACACACATGCATATATATATATATATATATATATATATATATATATGTGTGTGTGTGTGTATATATATATACTGTATATATATATATATATATATATATATATATATATATATATATATACTGTATACATATACACACATACACACACACATATATATATATATATATATATATATATATATATATATATATATATATATATAATATATATATGTTTCTCAGTGTACCTCGCATTCTATCATCCCTAATGAATATTAAATCAAATCCCATGAAAAAACAATAGCTATGCAGATTACTGTAAAATACAATAAGAAATAAATAAATCCTCGTGACGGCGGAGTTAAAAATAATATCTCGCTAAAACAATATGAAAACAGATTAATGCAGCAAAAGGTACAACAATAAAACGCTAAAAGCAACTAAACCTTTTTTGACGAGTCCAAAGTCAACAATCGAACTAACAAAGTTAAATAGAGTTGGAAGATCCCTAACTTTTATGTCTCTTATGGCCTTTTCGCATTAATCCTTCAAGTCCTGTCCCTCGTACTCCAGCAGACTTTGTTTGCGGAATTCGTTCCAGAGGTTTTTTTTTTCAGTCCTTTTAAACAGCCCCAGAGGAAAGGAAAATTTTCTAATCATTCATAAAAGAAAAGTAATTCAACAGTATTTTGGAATTAATTCCCATCATGTATGATCACTCTAAAAATTTTGACAGTTTCTTTAAGGTTGTGGCGGCCTATTGGAAACCTCCCTGCCTATCGATCTGCTAGATTGGCGTTCGAGGCCCGCTCAAGCTTGATAGTTTCTTGTAGTGTTTGCAACTTGCCCATCATTGTGAACTCAGGATGGGGGTTTTGGTGAATCTATAGGTCTACCTGCTGAATCATCAGCAGCCATTGCCTGGCCCTCTCTGGTCTTAGCTTGGGCGGAAAAGGGGCATGGGCGCTGATCTTAGGTATATAATAGGTCAGTCTCTTGGGCAATGTCCTGCAAGGGCATTGTCACTGTCCCTTGCTCTGGAATTCATGGCGACTTTTAAATGGATATATAATGGTAAAATGAAATAAAATTATCATCAATATTACTATTAGTAGTAGTAACAATAATCTTTTGATATCATAAGATAATGTGATACCAATGTCTAAGCTCAATGCTTTTTAGATAAAAAGATACGGCATGAAGTTAAGTCATGACCGTACGGGTTTTGTTTAGAAAACTTTCTAAATAATTATTTGCATTATTATTCTAGGTGTTTTCTATTCCTTTTGGTCATTTAGAAAAGGGATATGTTGAATCTTATTAATGTCTAACCTAATGGACGATGATAATGAGTAACTAATACCATTAATATAATAATCATGATTGGTATACAAAATGCCTAGCTAAGTGTTCATTACATATGTTGAACTACGCAAGTAATTTAGCCTAAACTTATGAAATGAAAATTTATTCCTGTTATTTTTTCTTCTTTTCTTCTTTTACTTAATGTAGTAATTCGTCTCACATTTAATCTCAGGTTTGCGTTTAGCGATTAATTAAAGAACGTCATTCCTGTCGGTGAACATTTTTTTTCTAAAGAAAAAAAATATTTCCATAAACGAAACCAACTGAACAGAGGAACATTAAATTATAAAAACATTTTCCTAGTGCAACTCAAAAGAGATAAACTGAATATGAAGGAAAATTAAAGTGATTGATTTTACGGAAATTGGATAAGTGGTGTAACCGTTAATCGCAAAGTAATATTTACGAACATTTTGTTGTACTTGCTGCTTGAAAAACTTTTGTGGGGAAACTTGGATAAGGGTAACTCGATTGAATACTAAAAGACCAAGGAGACTAACCATTAAAATAATTATCAAATACATAGTTGCCCATACTTCATATTTTCCCTAACTACATAGTAGTTGAACCCCACCCTTAAAACTCTAATGGGCAGGAAAAGAAATGCATAATCTCAAGGCGGTTTAACACTTATTCAACCTTCTTGAGTCGTACCCTACAACCAGGAAGTTCAACCTCATAAAATGATGTATTATTTCTCTAATATTTTAGACTATGGAACAAAATATGCGACGATCTAACCCAGGAATGAGCTTGGGAGGGAGCTATAAAGAAAGGGGGGTTGAAAAACGGTGCGTGGGAATGGGAGTTAGTTGGTAACCATTAATTCAACTTCAATGAAATGCCTAAAAGAGACGCAATGGTACGAAAGATCAGTCTAGTTTTACGCTGGTTCTAATTGGTGCATTTAAGTCATTAATGACATCCTAATTCCCTTCATTTTTATTGCAAGCGTTGGGGTTTTTCGTATTTTCTTTTCGGTCAGATATCGTTCCTCAAAGACTTTTTTTTTATTTCTTTACTGCCATTACCAACAGGCAAGATTAGTATTTACTTACCTTCTTTCATGATTCATTCATTCTAATGCATACGCAGTTTTGTAATACATAAATACATACATACCCGCACATATACTTTATGTTTAGATTGACTGATTAGATAGATAGATAGATAGATAGATTGAATTATGTGAGCATTCCCGCACATAAAATACCATTTACTTACGTAAACAAAATAATTTGCCACCCTTCGCCCTTTCCTTTTACATTTCGCATAAAATCCCGGCCAACATTAATATCTAATGGTCAAGGACGAATGAAAACCTCGCTCTCGATGTTCAATTAAGGACATTGAATCTTGTGATGGATTAAAAGGAATATTAAAAAAATACTTCGGTTTAAAGAATGAACAGGATTGGATTGAAGGGTGTGGCCAGGCAAGACTTGAAATACATTTATTACTGAGACTGCGATTTTCATGAATCTTCAGGATTGAACTGGATTAATAAATTTTAGTCATATGTCGTAGTTAGGGCCTGGAAGGCCATTCATCAATAGGGAGCATCTGGGGAAAAACACTGCAGTCGCGCTATGAAGTAAAATTTAATGGAGCAGGCCAACAAGATGAAAGAAAGGAAGCAGAAACCGAGATATACAGTAAAATGCTAAGACCCATAAGCGATAGCCTACCTACTGTACACTGCATTACCTGTGGGAAAGGAATTCCAGGAAGTGGTGACAGAGCTATGGTCGTACCAGATTTACGCTATTGTGATTTCAAGCCATGAATTTTGTAATATATATTGTTTTTTTTAACTAGTCATATTTATTGGATACCGATGCGTGGGCTGCAGAAAATCACGTATTGTATACCAAGCGTTGGCATGACAATGTTTCGACAATATTTTCTTGTTTTCAATTAAGAGCACTTGTCCTACATCAAAGATTTGCCGCCGTAGAATGTTATTCTTTGTCTTCTATACTGTGATTCTGGTGAAGGTATGAACATAGATTAAGGGTATGAAGCAGCAAGTCCAACCTTGATTAAATTTTCCTGACCTCAAAAATCCCGAGTAGGCCTGCCAATTCCCCTAAGCTTTACAGCCGCCAAAAGCCCTAATTTTTTCTCTCTCTCTCTCTCTCTCTCTCTCTCTCTCTCTCTCTCTCTCTCTCTCTCTCTCTCTCTCTCTCTCTCTCTCTCTCTCTCTCTAAGATAAAATAGAACCCTGAGGATTTTCCCATGCTCCATACATGACCCTGCTATCATCAACTACTGTATGTACGTGATCAGAGTATATGCAGCACCTATTAGGCACATTAAAATGAATAGCATACGACTATTTTAAATTCCAGCACTTGTTTTTATCTCGTTTTCAAAATTGCCGACATGATTTAAATATTGGATAATATTTGGTCGAGTAACAATAAATTCTTTTCTGATAGTAGGTCATTCAAAAAGTTAACGCGTAGCACGTATCGTTCGCTGTTAGGGGAATATTGCAATTATTCAAATGATTTCGTTATACTGTACGCACTGCTCTTTCGTTGCAGAGTTCTATGCTATTAAGCTCTCTACAGCCTGTTGTTATTTTGTCTCTATTGTGTCATGTATGTTACATACTACATTCTAAACAATTTTGCTCCCTTTATTGTTTTAACTATTGTCCATGAGTGTCAATCAACACTGACGGGCATCTGGTAAATTAAGGTCTAATAAAGTTACAAAGCTGCGTTACCTATGTCACTTTAGTGACATATGAAGGTACGTTGCGAACGCCACTGTCCTTTTAATTGGTCGGCATTCTTCAGGATTTTTGCATTCATGAATATGTGTATCTGTTGTTATGAGATTGATATTATATGCTTCATATGTATTTTTATTCAATACCATAAGGCACAGTACAATTATGTTTATATTTAATGAGATATATACATTTCTGAGTGGGGTGAAAGGGATTCCGTTTTATTATTATTACCTCCGCTAACGAAGTTAGAAGGAGGTTATTTTTCAACCCTGTTTGTGTGTGTGTGTGTGTTTTCTTATGAACAGCTTCCGGGTCACAATTCTAATCGCATTGTAATGAAACTTGCAGGGATTAGCCTAACTGTTATGTAAAAAGCTAGAAATGATTAAATTTTGAAAGATTAAGGTCAAAGGTCAAGCAAAATATTGAATTCACGTAACCAGCCATAAGTTTGGACATAGTTATCACATATATTTCAAACTGGGTTCATATTTGAGTATATGAAAATCCACGCCAATTAATACATGTTAAGGTCAATGTCAAGGTCGAGCAAAAGGTCGAGGAATAAGTTGCCACGGCGGAGGTCTGCGCTATTTGATATTACTAGCTAAACTACAACTCTAGTTGGAAAAGCTAGAAGATACAACCACAAGGACTCTAACAGGGAAAAATAGCCCAGTGAGGAAAGGAAATAAGTAAAAGAATAAACACTACAAGAGAAGTAATGAACAATTAGACTAAAATATTTTAAGATCAGTTACATTACAATATTTTTTTCATATATAAACTATAAAAACTTGAATAAACAAGAAGGAGAAAAATATGATAGAATATTGTGACTGAGTGTACCCTCAAGCTAGAGAACTCTACCCAAAGATAGCGAAGACCATGGTTCAGAAGCTATAGCACTACCGAGGACTACAGAACAATGGTCTGATTTGTGAGTATCCTTCTTGAAGGGATGCTTGCCATAGCTAAAGTGTCTCTTCTACCCTTACCAAGAGAAAAGGAACGTAGCCACAGAACAATTATAGTGCAGTGGTTAACCTCTTGAGTGAAGGAGAATTGTTTGATAATCTCAGTGTTATCAGGTGTATGAGGGCAGAGGAGAATGTGGATAGAATAGACCAGACTACTCGGTGTATGTGTAGACAAAGGAAAATTGAGCCGTAACCATGGAGAAGGATCCACTGTAATACTGTCAGGCTAGTTAATGGCTCAAAAAACTCTCTAGCGGTAATTCTCAATGGGTGCTGGTGCCCTGGCCAACCTACTACCTTGATCAGCAAAGCTGTAATAGTTAGCGCCACCTATACTACGTTGGTTTGCTTTGAGCGATCAGACCTGGTAAAATCTTCAACTACCACCAATTAGCACCGGCCAAACCCCAGTAATGAATTGACATGTCTGAGGCATTTGTCCTGCAGTGGAATAGACACTGCGTCATTTGTTGTTTTTGTTATTATTGTTGTATATCTTTCTTAAACATCTTAATAAAAATAACTTCGATATACACAACATAACACGATTGCTGTAGAATCAGGAAAAAGATATGGAAGTTATCCACGGATCTAAAAGCTTACACAAGGAAAACTTAGCTTAACACCCTTTTAGTATCAATTGTGCTTTCGTTTTCTTTCTTTTCCAGTCCCCTTTTAACCTACAACTGAAACTGAATGAGTTCATTTTAGAAAAGCACAAAAATTCCAGAAGTAGCATGTTAACTTATCTTCTTTAGAAGCCGACGTCACAAGGAATGGTAACCAGATAGCATGAAATAAAAATGATGGACCTTGAATGCCATATATGGGTTGGAGTAATGACAACTTCATTGTAACAGAATAAATCATTCAAAGAGTAATTATACGTATTTATTATATATTTTCCGTGTAGACCATTGGAATTCATTAAAATTATATAAATAACGCTTGCAGATGGATCCAGAAAACACCCGGAAGCCAACACAGGTCATCGTAATCTACACCAAAGAAAGGGTCAAAATTATTCGTATGTGACCAATGATATTGGGAAGATTGAAATGTAAAAATAAGTGAAGCCTAACACTTGTCTTTCACATTTCTGAGCTGACGTTCACGGACCAGTTACCTCCAATCTAAATGGAAATTTGGGATTCAACTTTTGTTTACGTGTATCGCCATTTCATTTGGCATCTTTAATTACATTTCTCCGATCCATTATTGAAATTCAGTAAACTGGTAGGTGTCATTGCACTCTAATTTGAATCTGGTTGCCTTTCAATATTCTGTTATCACTTAGCCTATATACGCGACTAGTCAAAAGTAACGGCGAAACATTCAGATAGATATGTAAATACACAGATTCAGCCTTACCCTTTCCCCTAACTACCACCTCTCGGTGGTGCACCCTCTCACCAAGGTATGACTACTCTCTCTCCCTCCTACAGAAGGGATGCGGAGAGACAGAGTAGTCATACGTTTGGCAATGCCGCTCAGAGTTACTGAATATATATACACCTGTATATAATATCATCATTTCATTTACGCCTATTGCCGCAAAAGGCCTCTGTTAGATTTCGCCAGTAGTCTCTATCTTGAGCTTTTAAATTAATACCTCTCTATTCCTCATCTCCGACTTCACGCTTCACAGTCCTCAGACATGAAGGCCTGGGTTTTCCAAGTCTTCCAGTAAATTGTGGAGCCCAGTTATGCGTGTAGTGAACTAATCTCTCTCGGGGAGTGTGAGGAGCATGCCCAAACCATCTCCATCTACCCCTCGCCATGATTCCATTAGTATATGGCACAAGAGTACTCTCTCTCTCTCTCTCTCTTATAGTTTCATTTCTAATCTTGTCCCGCCATTTAACTCCCAATAGTCTTCTGAGGGTTATGTTCTCAAATCTACTAAATCTGTTCAAGATTGTTTCCTTGCTATACCATGAATTAAGTTCATGCAGTAACAACGAGCTCACTACACACTGATATATAGCCTGATTGTCATATGTAATTTCGGGCAGTTTGATTTCCAAATTTTACTTAGCCTAGACATTGTCTGATTTGCTTTATTCAGTCTTTCATTAAATTCCAATTCTAGAGATCCTACATTAGAGATCATAGTTCCTAAATATTGAAATGATTTTACCTCATTAATCCTTTCTCCTTCCAATGATATTTCATCTTCCATTTCATACTCCGTTCTCATCATCTCTGTCTTTCAATTCATCTTGAGCCCAACCTCCTGTGATATTTTGAGCATTCTGGTAAGCAAACACTGCAAATACTGTGGTGATCTGCTAACAAGAGCAGCGTCATCATAAAAACACACACACACACACACACCCACACATATATATAAGTATATATATATATATATATATATATATATATATATATATATATATATATATATATATATATATGAGTAGGTCATATATACAGTATAATACATATACATATACATATATATACATATATATACACATATACATATATATACAGTATATATACATTATATATAATTTTATTTGATTACTTATATAGACATTTGGTCTTTATCATATAGGGGAGAATATGTAAGAGAGATGATAGTTTTATAAGCATTTTTTATTTTCATTCCAGGAAGCCTTTTCTTACATTTCTTTTCTATCAAAGCTACATACAAAAAAACTACGCAAAGCCAATCATCCCGACACTGAATTCTTCCAGAGGCAATCATACATTCCCATTCTTCCCAAAACTGATTGATGCAGCCAGTCAGCCAAAGCACTGGGAGCAAATTCGTACAATTCCCTTCTTCCCGGGACTGATTGACGTGAGTGGCAAATCAATCATTCATGCATTTCTTTCCGTTCTAAGATAACAGGCGAGACGTCGATCCATTATCCTTTGGCTCTCAAGTTTCATTTGGAAAATGCATGAAGTGCCACTTCGTGTTCATTCATCATCTTCGTTTGGAAATACAGTGGGTTCATTTGTCTCCCTGTCTTAGGCTTTAGATATTGTGTCGAGTAAATTAAGAGAGAAAATTAATAAATAGTGTCTAGTAAATTAATGAGCAAAATGAAAAGGTTTTTAACTTACGACTCCAATTACAGTGAGATTATCTTTTCTCTTATTACAATTGCCTCCCTCTCTTAGGCATTATACATTGTGTAGAGTAAAGTAATAGGGGAAACTTGAGGGGCACTTGTAGAGAGCATGCCTTCGCCACGCCAAGTAGTCTTATTTTGCTTTTAACTTTACTGCGTACTTGTACTTCGATATACTTTCTTCAAAATCTAGCGAATTTGTCCTTGGGTCAAAGTTTCGTTGAAATCAGTTAAATAGTTTTTGTGTAATGCTGTTACAAAACAAATAATAAACTAACAAAATATTTGCAATTTACTTAAAATTGCGATTATTTTCAAAGTACTGGTGCGTATTTGTACTTTGATGTACTTTATCCAATATGCTACAGAATCGTCCTTGGATCATACCCAATATGACTACCATCTTTGGTCAAAATCGGTACGGTACTTTTTGTGTAAAGTTGTTCACAAACAAACAAATAGATAAACGACAATTGGCGAAGGCAATAAGGTTTAACAATGAGACAATATTTTCTCTGAATTATAAAGGTTAATATTATCTATGACTGAGTTAATGAACAATAAATCAATACGCTAAAGAACAGGCAAGTAAACTATCAAGCAAACTTGAGCAGACATATATAGGTAGACATAGAATAGAAACAGAATTTCAAAGGTATACTCCATTCTAAAGCAACCATCCAAATTAAACATAAAATATATAGATTTTTATTGGGGTTATGAGCTGAGCTCTGAACATGGGTATATATGCGAAGGTATTCAATACATAGTTCAAAAGACCCTCAAATAAAAATAAAGAAATATCATTCTTGAAATACTCCCGATTATTATGTTCTCTCTCTTCTAGATTCTCTTAAATATATAGCAGCAACCAAAGAAGAAATAGTGAGTTAAACCATCAGAATTTAAATGGCACAGTTTTATAAAGCCGTCACCAATAAAAAGCAAAAGTCCACTAATATATATATAAAGTCCACTAATATATATATATATATATATATATATATATATATAAATATATATATATATATATACATATATATATACATATATATATACATATATATATATATATATATATATATATAAATATATATATAAATATATATATATATATATATATATATACATATATATATACATATATATATATATATATATATATATACATATATATATACATATATATATATACATATATATATATGTATATATATATATATATATATATATATATATATATATATATATATATATATATATGATGCATATTAAACCATTTTATTCATTTTTTCTTCGTATAACGGCAGTCGTTTATAGGCAGTAAACTTTATTCATAGACTTCCCTTGCATCCACCCTCTTTCACAACTATCCTGTACAAAAATATTGGCTAAAATGGTACCACAAACCGAACTCCAAATTAGAATGTAATATTGCTGGTGCCGGAACTTGTCATCTCTTCTCCTATATTACCCATATCTAAAATTATATTGGTTGACTTTGTATAAACTGTATACATTTGTATATATAACATAATTACATATCTCTATATATAGTATATATATGCATACACACACACACACACACACACACATATATATATATATATATATATATATATATATACAGACACACACATATATACATATATATACAGTATATATATATATATACATATATACACTGTAATATATATATATATATATATATATATATATATATATATATATATTTATATATATACACTGTATATATACACAGTATATATATATATATATATATATATATATATATATATATATATATATATATATTTATATATATATATATATGTGTGTGTTTGTGTGTGTGTGTGTGTGACATTTGTTCATATGGGAATCTGGATTAAAAACACCAAGTAGTGAATGGTTTAGTTAAAGGAAAAGAGATTATTTGACATATATATTAAGAAAATGCGTGAGCCCTCAAGATTAAAGCTAGATAGTAAACCATGTAAGAAATACAAAGGAAATGTGAGAGAATTCCAGTGAGAATAAGTTCTGAAGGGCAGTAAATTAAGAGAGAATGTTTAATGAGCAAACGGATCACAGGATACAAAATGTAAATAAAGAGATGCTGTCTGAGGATATTCAGTTTTGGGTCGATGGAGTTACTATTCTGGATATTGGCTGAAAGTAAAAGACTACAGCGAAGCTAAACTTAACGTTGTAAGAATGGGAAATGTAAGAATTGGAAATGTTATTATTGAAAGTTTAAGAATGTATATGAGGGTGACTTCTAAGAGCGTAAAATTATAATTACGAAATTTAAGAATGAAAAGATACCAGGAGTTCATAGCGCTGCAATCAAGATGGATTTGGGGTGAATGAAAGGTTGACCAGTGTTCTCAAGTTATGTCTGGATGTGGGAAAGTTTCCAAAGAAATGCGAGGGAGTAATATTTTTTTTCAAGTAAAAAAGTAACAGTGATCAAGCCAGTCAGGAGAACTAAAAAAGGCTTACATTATTTAGCATGCCAGTATAGCAGAATTCTAGTTGATAAAGTAAGATGGATGACAAAGGTAACTGAATAGGGAAGATTAAGACTTAGGTCATGTATTTATGTAACAATAATATGGGACATTTGGAAAAAAAAAAGTTGTGCTTGGTGGCATATAAATCTATAAAAAGCGCTTGTGACAGAATCGATAGAGTGGCAATGTTGAGAATATATGAAAGTGATGAAGTTTATTTTAGTGATGAAAAATTCCTATAGTGGATGAAAAGCATGTGGTAGAATATGTAGTTGGGACAGTGACTGGTCTGAAGTAAATGTTGGCAATGTAAGAGCAGAGTTATGAATGAAGATATTAGTCGTGAATAAAGTGGTATAATTAATGTTTCCAGGCGATATAGTAATGATTAACAATAGAAAAGAGAAGGTGCAAAATAAAAAGTTTGAAATTGTTTCCATGAGTAATAATACAGAGTGTGTGAGTAAGAGTAAGGATGTGAATTGGGGATTCTGAAGACAACTGAAAGGTAAAACGTCGAAGCTATTAGGGGCTGTTTGTGGTATAATTACAGATTAGCGGTAAAGGGGTACATCAGCGTTTTGAGATTATTTGATCATGGGGAAGGAACGCAGGACGATGAAAAGAAAAAAAAGGAAGCGATTATATAATTCAAAAGACTCGTGAGAGAGGAGAAAATTATATAAAATGGCCGGAGAGATTAAAAATTACTAAAAATAAAGGGCCATATAAAAAAGTACCAGAAAGACATAGGAGTTCATGTAAGACACGGATAAATCTATACTGTATAGGAGCGTATGAAGTACTGCTGAATTGCCTTATGAGTAGGTTTATGAAATGGCAGTTATTAGGTAGGCCTATGCGTCCGATATGGGTGGTTCATCTACTATTCAACAGCAAACGTTTGAATGAGACAATAACTGTCAAAAGATATCTGTTAGGGAAAACGGCTTAATCTATGAAAATATCAATATACAGTATACAGTTGGGCTCAGGAATTCCTGCTACACCTCTCTCTGAGGAAGTGCAGCCAGTCACACCCTCACTGCGTGGCGAGTTCTTTTGTTAGGTCCCGCCCACTATCTCTCCCTACACTGTTTGGTTACTCGTCATGCAGCAAGGGTGTGACAGGTGCATTTAAGCAGAACGAGGTGTAGCTTATAAGAAATTCCTGTCCCCAAATGTACATAACATATAATGAGTAGTGCACCTGACTATTAAAATTTTACATTTGTATTTACAAGGATACAAGAAAGTAAGTAACGCGAAAACACCGATACAGAGAAAAAATCATGCGTACATTGCCATTTCCAGTGTTCCCTTTCCCATTGATATCAAGCAAGAAAATAACATTGACTAAAACTGAAACTTCAGAGAGAACCTAAGCACGCCATTAACGGAGACCAGCTGATGACAGGGTCTCCACAAGAAGACACTTGGTTGTTTTTCTCACAAGAAAACAGCCAAAGTGGCGACAGCATTACTCAGGAGAAGAGGACGAGGAGGGGAAGGCGTTATTGGATTTTCTAGTGATTATATTTGCTGTCGGAAACAGGAAGAGAGGGAGCGAAGTATAGATTCGGTGGTCCAGGACCAAGTTTGATTTAGGCTTTGCAGTTCTAATTAGTAATTACCTCTCCTCTCGCCAAAATCTCGTTCAAACGAAGGAGTTTTTACATTCAGAATTAGTTCAAGATGTTTTCACGTACAATTATAATGTACTATCTATTCCATTTTTATTTTCTTGCAAATGAGTTAAGACTACAGTCTAAAAATAAATTCCTTTAACATCTTTGTTTACTCTATAATTATTTAACTAACTTTACCCATTCACTATAAACCATTTAATATAAGTATACCATAATTAAAAGAGGAAAACTTCTAATGATTTCTGCTAAAATTCCTTTGCAATGCGACCAAAATTTACTGAATTAGTTCATTCTAAATATTGTCATTCAACGACTGATTTTGATCGATAAATATTATTTTCCTTGACCGAGGATGTCACTGCTTAAGTTTCCGATGATTTGCAACAAGCGATTACATTGTGCATAAAAGTTGTCCATTTTAAAGTTCTTCAACATAACGTGAAAACGTTAGTAGCATGCCAGAGAAAATTTCTATGAAAGTATACTGGAGGCAAACAGCAGGTAGGCACTTACATGACAACGATTTTTAGAAAAAAAAGTAAATAGGTCAGTAGTCATGAGTTGCCATCTGTAAGACGTAGGTTCAATTCCTCACTTATTGTTAGTTATACACACACACACACACACACACACATATATATATATATATATATATATATATATATATATATATATATATATATATATATATATTTTATATATACATTATATATATACATATATACTACAGTGTATATATATATATATATATATATATACATATATACATATATATATATATATAAATTATATGTGTATATATATACATATATACACATACTTGAATATTCATGTAAATCCACGTGGTAATAAATAAATATCGATGAAACAATGTTAGATTTTCGTATTCTTATCAGGCCCGTCTCATGCATATATGAACATACTCACACTCTCAAAACATTGCATTGTTCTTTAATAACTACTGATAACAGAAAACCTGTCTAATATACTGTGAGGACACTTAGCAAATGGAATATTACATCAAATGTGATGATATTTTTTACGCCTCTACTGTATATACGTTTTTAACAATTCTGGGATTTTCAAATGATGTATGGTACATAACCTTATTCAAAGCATCATATGTTATTGAACGTATAGGCTTAATTACTCAGTCAATGCAACCGAAAACAACCATACATATATTTATTTTATATCAAGTTATTTTCAATGGTTAAGTTGTCTAAGTTATAGAGATATCACTATATTCTGATACTGTAGGGTAGGACTCTTGCTGTTTCCCTGCAAGAGATTGGAAAAAAAAATGGATTAAAATTTCCCAATCTGCGATGAACACTTTGATTTATATGCAAAACTGACGGAGGTGGCATTGGTAGGTAAACAAACGGAAAAGACCGAAGTTAGATTTTCCTGGATCAATATCTCCTGACACTGACAGAGAAGTTAAGAGTGAAAATTCTGTAAGTTAAGACGCCTTTATTTGTTATTTGTGTGCAGTGGCCGTTTTTATTTTTCTCTCAAGTGCTTATAATCATACTGACCGATTTCTTTCATTCCAAAACGAATATGCAGGACTATATCATATGGTGCCACAAACCGCCGCCCACCCGGTTCCTTTTTTTTTCAGATAGGCTATCACCTATTTGGAACAATGTATCATTATTACTATTACCCTCTTTATCATTACTAAGTTACAGCCCTAGCTAAAAAAGCACGATGCTATAGGCCCAAGGACTCCAACAGGGAAAATAGCCCAGTGAGGTACGGATATCAGAAAAATTATAGAATCGTGTGCCTTACTGCACCCCCAAGAACCTTAAACTCAATATTTTGAGTGTCCAAGGGTTACTTCAATTAAATCAAAACATTTCATTATAATATTTCTACCTAAAATTTTAATGATTTCACTTTCCCCAAGTGAATAGTCGTCCATCTTAATTTGCCATAAGGTTAAAAACATAATAGTTTGACATTACGTTGCTATGCTCCAAAATTCGTCTCAATAATAAATTTTCTCTTTTTTCCCTGAAGGAACTGTTTTAAATGAAGAGTTCTAACATTGTTATTGAAGTTCGAATGGGTCAGTAGATACTGCTGGTGTGGTTAATACAAGACCAGAAATTTATGGTGGTGGTGCTGATAACAATTTTTGCAAATAATGCTAATTTTGGCCATGGTAGCTCCTAGGACTACACTAGAAACTGATCTACTCGTAAACAGTAATGATAACGCAAGTAGTTAGAGATTGAGTTAAGGACCTAAGGCTGATAATCCCTGTTTTCGTAAAATAGGAATATATAAGTTTACATGATAATTCAATAGCATAACTGTTTAGAGGGGAATTGCTGTTATAGAAGCACCACGATAAGCAAATACCTCAGTAAACTTGGTGAAAAGTCTCGGCTTGAATCCTAGTTTTAAGTATGCTATATCAGAATTTATTAGTCCTTGCTAACTTGAGGTAGGAGTTGTTGTTGATCTCACCCATATAATAAGAAGAAAAAGTCTAAGTCTTTGGCAATATATATATATATATATATATATATATATATATATATATATATATATATATATATATATATATATATATATATTTATATATATATATATATATATATATATATATATTTATATATATTTATATATATATATATTTATATATATTTATATATATATATATTTATATATATATATATTTATATATATATATATATATATATATACACATACGTATAACTACTCAATCTCTCCCCTTCCCTCGCGTAGGGGGAAAGGGAGTAGTCATACCCTTGTGAGATGGGGTACCCCAAGAGATACATTTGGAAACCACAACTGCCATGTTGTAGTTAAGAAAGAGGGGTAGGGAAGAGTTAAATCTGTGTGCGCGCGCGTGCGAACATGTCTATCTAAATATTTAGCAGTCATTTTGACGGGTCACGTACACCAGTATATGATATTGGTGTAGCTATTGCGCGATATGCAGTCCTGAGACAGAATAAAAAAAATTACTAAATAGTGTCAATTTTAGGTAAATTTCCTTCACTTTTATTACTAAATTTTGAGGTTTCGTTTAATAAATTCAGCGAAAGTTTTGTACAATTTATCATAATTCTAACTTTGACCCTATTTTGGAGTAAAAAAAAAAATGTTTGATAAATTAAGCAAAAATTTTGTAGAATTTACAATAATTTCATCATCATCCCGATTTTATAGTAAAAAAAGAAATATTATAATGGTGACCACTAATTAAAATTACAAAATAAATCACTCAAACTTATAATACATTTTATCAACTAACTTCTCTGCAATAACTTCTTACTCGGATTTAAAAAAGAATAAAACATCTAGATTTAATGAATGGGAAAACATCTTGGTCTAATTAAGAGAACAATAGGACAATTCTCCCCTCCAGAAAGAGATTCCTGTAAAGGGAAACACAATTAAAACTTAAAAAAAAAAAAAAATCAAAATTGTTCCGGGACGACAGAATCGGCCCTTCGCTCCCTCGCGTCCTGTTTCCGACAAGCAAAGCGAATCGCTAGAAAATCTAATTATCTCTTCCCCTTTCTCTCTCCCTCCTCTCTTCCTTCCCCGAGAAATGCCGTCGTCGAATCAGATGTTTTTCTGTGCGACAAACAGCCAAGTATATATCTTTTGAGACGCCGCTTTCAGCTGCTCTCTCTCTCTCTCTCTCTCTCTCTCTCTCTCTCTCTCTCTCTCTCTCTCTCTCTCTCTCTCTCTCTCTCTCTCTCCATACACACAAAAAAAAGTGTTTTTGAAATAATTTTTTTTCCAGATTTTCATAAATCTGTATGTCAACTTTTTTCCTATTTTTTAACGGATCTCTCTCTCTCTCTCTCTCTCTCTCTCTCTCTCTCTCTCTCTCTCTCTCTCTCTCTCTCTCCATAAACAGAAAAAAAGTGTTTTTGAAATCATTCTTTTTTCAAATTTTCATAAATCTGTATGTCAACTTTTCTCCTATTAATTAACGGATCTCTCTCTCTCTCTCTCTCTCTCTCTCTCTCTCTCTCTCT
>NC_090746.1:61536249-61563749 GCF_036898095.1 Palaemon carinicauda | reverse complement strand
AAGCGACGAGAAGGTTGGCAAACTTTTTAATCGTTGTTCAAGGAAATAAATGCACAGACAGGTTAATGAACCAGTTGATAAAAGATACACACGAAGGAATGTTATCTGGAAAGAATAGAACGGTAATGGGGCGCCGGCAAATTTGAGTCGCCACTAGGTGGCTCTAGTGCGAAGGGAGACTGAGCGGTGACTCATGCCTACTTTGTAACAGGTCGCCTTCTTCATTTGATCTTTTATCACAGCTGTTAAGAATGCCATTTCTTCCTGAGCCATCGATAATCGAGCAAAACGAATGTATCTAACAAGAAAAACACAACCCGACATCAGAATTTTTCGCCTGGCTTCTATCTCCAGAGATATAAGACAATGAACTCGATTACGAAATTTATACAAATGCTTACCATGGATACACAACTAAGATTTTAAAAACTATTGACATTGCTATAGAAATTTATAAGTATTTACGTGTTTGAAGTAATATGCAAACTGAAAGAACATTCAACCTTACTCTAATCATATAACATCTCTATTTTATCGCCATATATTTCTCACAAGACGAGAAGAATTCCAGCTCGCGGCGTTTAGTTACAATGGGGAAGTTTTGAAGATGATCCCCATGAAGGTCCATTAAGTTGTAACACAAGGTAATGCCATGTGAATTTCTGGCACTGGCTCCTACTAGGTAGAATTGATGTTAATTTTGAGACTAAACGACAAAGCTGAAAACAATATTGAGACGTTGATCTCTCGCATCACTAAATTACAACAACAACGTTTTGCCGGCTGATGGATAAACTTATAACTTTCAAAGTATCCATTGGTCAAAATATACCAAAATATGTGGGAACCCGAAAGGAGGGATATATTTAACAGTGACGGTCACCAAAATAAAAATTATGCTTTGCGGTTTTATTATTATCAACATCTAGTCAACTAACCAGACAACATGTACATATAAGCCTAAAGGTGCATACACACTGCGCTGATGTTTCGTGTTAACACGTGTTAGCAAAAAATCTGGAACAGGCGTTCTCATAATGCAGTTCACACTGGTTTGATATGCACGCGACATAACATGCATCAACACGCATCAGATCAAATTCAAAACTCCCACATATTCGTCAGAAGGAAATCTGCGTCAGATAGGTGTAGGCGCATATTATTGTATAGTGTTTTGATATTATTCAATAGTGTTTCGAAGTTATTCTATAGAGTTTCGATATCAATTGTTAGTAGTCAACTCACAGAAATGGAATTTTATGTAATAGTTATATTATATAAATAAATTACACAAATGTTTGTGGGTATATACTGTATGTGTGTATATATATATATATATATATATATATATATATATATATATATATATATATATATATATATATGTATCTATCTATCTATCTATATATATATATATATATATATATATATATATATATATATATATCCATCTCTATCTATCGTGCTCACTCCACAAAAAATCAAATTTTTCTGACGTAACACGCATCAGATAAATAAAAACGTCGTTGTGTTATATGATGCAATCTATTGCTGTGTGTTGACACGTCATATAACGTGTTAACACGAAACAACAGCGCAGTGTGTATGCACCTTAAGCTACAGACACATGTAAACAGACGGTAAAATAATGCTTTTGCTTCATGTTGCAATGTAAAATCTTCGCCACTGAGCCACCTAGCGGATTAGTTCCGCCGGTACCTCATTGAAAGGATGTAAAATCAGTAATTGATGGAATTTCATAGTTTATATATGAGAGTTCTAGTTTTAACGTTGTTACTTATCCTTAAATCTTTTTACTAATTAATTCACATATATAGTTTGCAGTATCTATTCCCCTTCCTCTCTGGACTATTTTTCCTGTTGGAACCCCGAGGCTTAAAGCATCCTGCTTTTCCAAATGGGCTAATAATAATAATAATAAGTGTATGGGGTTGTATGTTATAATTGTTCCCAAGCACAAGCATAAAGTGATAGAGAAGTATTTAAGGAGCCTGGGGGCATAATGTTATGTAATATAGCAAGGAAGGTGTAAGGTAGGATTTTGAGAGAAAATACAAGGTTGATGGTGGAAGCTTCAGGGTGTTCTTACGGTTGTCAGGAAAGAGACAACAACCACCCACCCATCTTAACTACTAGTTACCAAAGACAATAGACTAAGTCATTAAGATATATGCAATTTTATGATTACAGCTAATGAAATAACTAATTTGTCTCGAAAGGACCCTTCCTAGTGCCCTAAACATCCATCTCCCGCGCTAGGATAGATCTAGAAACTCTTTGTACATCGGGGATTGCATGAGCTATACGGTATACCAGTGCACATTAAAGCATGCTAAAATTGTATACATAAATACACACACATGTATGTATATATATATATATATATATATATATATATATATATATATATATATATATATATATATATATATAGTGTGTGTGTGTGTGTGTGTAATAAAAACAAAGTTTCAGAAACCTGTTCACTGTAGTTTTTATGCTGCAATACTAACAGTATTTTGTTAATAATTTTCATATGTACATCATCTCCAAAGATGAATAACGTATAAAATACAAGATAATGTTAAAAACCTGACATGCCATAAAAGCGTCTCACCATTATAGGATTTCTTTTAAAAGCCAATAAATACGCTTATTAATAACTACATGGAAACTTGAAAAATTATTATGACCAAATCTAAAAGGAAAAGTTATGTACCACAATATGATATTAAGCGGATGTCACATGGTTAATTAGATAAAATGCAGAAAACACATCTTAGAAGAAAATTTGAAAGAAAACAAATGTAATACGCAGGTTATATGCTCCAAAACCTTGATATACTATTCCCAATGATACTGTTGTTGAAAACAATGATGAGAGATACAAGAAAACCAGTGATAAATCGGCAAAACAGCGAGTAATTCTAACAGAATATAAGATCTGTTATAACTTGACGGTTTAGAGGCAAGTACATGTTCCCCTGATATCAGCCTGCAACATCTAACGGATGATCTGTTAATTTCTTTATTTAGCTCTCAACTGTTACACAATAATTCAATTTTTTATTATATTATAGCATAAGTTTAAGCTATGATTCCACATCTATGGCATGGTTGACTACAACACATTCTTTACATTAAATACATCAATAAATAACATTTAAATAGTTTTACCTCAATCTGAAAATGAACGATTTTTCATCCATTTGGATATCAGTTAAGGATATGTTTTCCTTAGTACATAATTTTCTTCTGCATACGAAGGTGCTCTCAATTTTAGATTCAGTGAGTTGTATGAGGCGTGAGGGAAATATATTATATGCAACCGTTTTCAACTTGTTGGCGGGAAGGAGAGAGGTGGGAGGGACTCGAGGGAGGGGCCATTGTGCTGTTGCCATAAAGGGAAGTTTAATGTAACCACCACCGGACCCGTAAATATTGTAAGCTGAAGCTGTTATTTAAGAATAGAGAGAGAGAGAGAGAGAGAGAGAGAGAGAGAGAGAGAGAGAGAGAGAGAGAATGGCGGGAAAAGCTCTAAACATCTTCATTTAGGCGGGAAATCAGGCTCGTGGGAAATTTCAAACTGTAACTTCTCAAGCTAATGCCAACGACGACGGCACTCACAGGTAGTTACTTGCTCCTACAATGGCCAAATAACTTGAATTTAAAGTGGTAAAAATCAAGCTAATTGATTTCTAGAGTTCTTACCATTAATTTACATAAAAAAATGAAACATTTATAATTTAGAACCTTCATTTTGGAAAAATAAAAACTCCCAATAATATGGAAAAACAATAAGATTTAACTAAATGAGTAAAACCATTTAGCGAAAAATCTGGTCGTTTCCTTTTCGATATGCCTTTCACAAATGATGGAAAAGTTAAGTAACCAATTTGGAGTCTTAATTTCCGTAAGAAGGGTTTTGAACTTGCAATAAAATCTAAAACCACAATTGATTTCATATGTAGTTCATGTACGAAACCGATTCAATTTCCTAAAGTAGGACTTCACTTTGGTCGGGCAAAGAAGGAAGACGTGTTTTCAAGTGCTCCTGTCTTTCTCAACTTTGAGATTATACCATGGGCTCTTTCTCGTTTTTCTACTGTCCCAGCAGTGTATAAAAGTGATGTGATACTAGCGGTGTGTTTTTAGTGTTATATGTGCCAAGACAGTGTTGTAATTTAGGCAAATTTACTTTTGATTACACACCTGGCGAACCAGCTTCTTGGCCGGTGAACGAGTATGCCCTGAGGCGACTTGCCTCGGGGGTTAGGGGCTCGTAGCGTCTCCCTCCCGCTCTCCCTCCGTTTCCAAGAAACACAGAACTGGCAGTTAATCAAAACATAAAAACAGGTTAGTTAAGATGGCTTATAATACACAACATGCTCTCAGGAGGAAAGACTCCTTTGGCCTGCATTTTACAGCGCCTTATGTGACCATGGAAAGTGTTAGTAATGTGTTGTTTAATCATATGAAATTAGGAATTAGTGACATGAAAGGTGTTCAGAATATAAATAGAAATAAGATTGTGGTAAAGCTAATCTCTGCAAATGTATTTGCCGATGTTTTGAAGAATTTCGAGGATAAAGTTATAAAGTTAAGTGAAACAGACTCTGTGAAGGTTATAAATTTAAGTTCACAAGTTTCGTATGTATCGATAAGGAACGCACCGTTCGAGATGGATGATAAAGTGATAATAGATATTTTGAATAGGTATGGAAAGGTAGAGCACTTAAGGCATAACAAATTTGCAGTTGGGCCCTTTGAGGGTTTATTCAATGGCGTTCGCACAGCAAAGATGCGAGTTAAAGAAAACATTCCTTCATCAATTTATATTGGTGGCTATAATTTAACCTTCTTATATAGTGGACAGAGTAGAACATGTTACAAATGTGGGAAAGAAGGTCATCTAGTAAAGGACTGCATTTTGAATATTAGTGAGAGTAATTACATTATTAATGAGGGAGATTTCCCTGAAATACCTAAGAATGGAAAGAGTAGTTCATCCAGCGCGAACAATAATGGAAGGGAAGATGAGCATGGAGGTGGAGCCAAATCGGCGAATGGAAAAGAGAGAAAGGGGCTAGAAGTAAGGAACGATAATTCGGGCTTGGGCCATGAAAGCATCAGAACGACCACCGCGACGAGGACTGGCGATGGACGAATGGACGAAGTGGAAACGGACAACGAAGGACAAGATGAGGAAGGAGCTGGAAGGCTTGTGGAAATTCCCGCATCACCTGACGAAGGACTCGTTATTTCGACAGTTGAAGCAGAAATCCACGCAGACGAGACAGACATTGGAAAGGAAATGGACGTTCAATTATGTGTCGTACAAAATAAGGAGGATTCAATCGAAGAGGTGATAAGTGAAATTCAGGAATGTGAAGATAATGAAGAGAATAATGTGGACTGTGGTGGGGAAACTACAATAGACAGTGTTTTCAACCTTGGTAACACAAGTGACGCCGAAATGTGGCAAGCTACAATTAGTGACGAACCAAGCAAAGGCATTCGTCTGAGGCTAACAAAGGATAATGGAGTGTTTTCCGAGTCGAACATGGGCGAAGATACATCAGTGTTTGATGAACCTAAAAGTAGTTCTGAAGACGAGATGAATCGATTGCCAGTGAATAAACGTTTCAAATTGGATGAATGATTTAGATTTTCTTTCTTATATTTGTAACCTTCACTTACTTAAATTTAGCAACTGTTAATGTTAATGGATTATGTATGTCTTATAAGCAAAGTAAATTGATTGATTTTATGTACTTTTATCATTTGGATGTAATATTTGTGCAAGAACACAATGTCAAAGATATTTCGCAACTTGAGTATGTTGAAAAGCATTGCGATATAATATTGAATCCAACTGTCTTGTTGAAGGGAGGTACTGCTATCCTCTTCAATAAAAAGTCGAGAGTGAAGGTTCTGAATCAGGAGATGGATGTAAAGGGCCAAATAATCAGTGTAAAATGTACATATCAAGGAACAGATTTTCTATTAATAAATGTGTATGCCCCTTCAGGGACAAATAAGAAAAAGGAAAGAGAGGAACTGTTTTTAAATGTTTTGTTATATTACATGAGACACAATTTACGAAACTTGATTATAGGCGGGGATTGGAACAGCGTAACGAGCAAAAGAGATTGCTCTAATCCTGATAATCATATAATTTCAACAGCTCTTCAAAGATTAAAAAATGATTTACAACTTAAAGATGTGTGGCTCTTGAAAAACCATTTGATTGAATATACGTATGTTAGGCATAACTATGGTTCTAGGATTGATCGCATATACGTTAGAGATCTGAAGAATAATATAAGTGAATCTGAAAATATTCCATTAAGCTGGTCTGATCATAATTCTGTTACGGTTAAGATTAAGATGGACAATGATATTAGCTTTGGCAAGGGATACTGGAAATTAAATACAAGTATTCTGAAAAATACAGTAGTGATAGAAAACTTTGTTCAATTTTGGAGCTATTTGAAAAGAAAGATGGGTGATGTACAGTTTCATTCTATTTTAGACTGGTGGATTTATGCAAAAGATCAGCTTAGACTCTTTTTTGTTAAAGTTTCAAAGACAATAAATCAGGAGAGATTTGGCTTACTGAATTTGCTGAAAGCAGAATTAAGGCGGAATTATTGGATCCATTCTGAAAACTGTAATAACTTTTACAAAATAGAGGAACTTAAAGACAGAATAAATGTAATTGAAAATGAGATATGTGAAGGGGTCAATGTAAGAGCTAGAATTGATGAAAGAATGTATGGGGAAAAAATATCTGCATATTTACTTGGGAAAGAAAAGAATGTAAAAACAAGTATCGATAAATTGTGTGTAAAAGAGGGTGTATATGTAACAGACACAAAGTCTATACAAAGGTATGTATTAGAATTTTATGAAAATTTGTATAAAGAAGAATCTATAGATTTTGATTTGAAATATAAATTTCTTGAAAATATGAACAGTGTCATAGATGATGATATGAACTTAAACCTGAAGGCTGAATTAACAGAGAAAGAAGTTTGGGAAGCTATATCAGGAATGAAAAATGGGAAATGTCCTGGTGTTGATGGATTAGCCGTCGAATTCTACAAAACTATGTGGAGCATTGTAAAAAACGAACTTATGAAAGTACTGAAATTCTCATTTACTAATTTTAAAATGTGGAAAGACTCAAATAAAGGTGTCATTAAACTTTTACCAAAAAATGGAGATAAGTGTAATCTTAATAACTGGAGGCCCATAACTATGTTAAATGTAGATTATAAGATTATAGCGAAGGTTTTAGCAAACAGGTTAAAATCAGTGATATCTCTTTTCGTATCAGAGGAACAGTTTTGTGCTGTCCCAGGAAGGTCAATTATTAACTGTAACACCTTGCTAAGAGATGTAATATACTTCCAAAAAAATGAAAACAAGAAAGCTGCCCTGATTAATCTTGATTGGTATAAAGCATTCGATATGGTAAATCTGGACTTTCTATTCGGAACGTTATACAAACTTGGATTTTCTTTAGAATTTTTAAACTTGATTAGGATGCTTTATAAGGATGCCAAAAGCTGTACATCTACAAATGGCCATATATCTGACCCTTTTCTAATAGGCAAGTCTGTTCGACAGGGTTGTCCATTATCGATGATTTTATTTGTTATAGCTCAAGAACCATTGTATAGAATGCTGAAGGTTAGGTTGGGAACTTTTTCTCCAGATCTTCCGAATGGGTTAAAAATTGTAGTGGTTGGCTTTGCAGATGATAGCACTATTATTGTCAATAAGTTGGAAGGTATTGAGGAAACTTCACGGGTTATTAATGAGTACGAAAAGGCAAGTGGAGCGAAACTTAATAAAAAGAAAACTTACATTGTGGGAATTGGCTCGTGGAAAGACAAACTCGAATGGCCAGAAACAGGGATAGAAGTGAAACAAGGCAGTTTTAAAATCCTAGGTATAATCCATAATAATGATTATGAACTATCTGTAAGGGTGAACTGGGAAAATATCAAGGATAATATTTCAAAAATGATAGGGCCACTTTATAAACGAAGACTAACTTTATTTCAAAAGAGTGTAATAATTAATGTAACTGTATTATCAAAGGCATGGTATGTGTCTCAGGTATTTCCCATTCCAACTGATATTGGTAAGTACATAGAAAAGTGTACCTTCAGATATCTCTGGAATGGGAATTATCAACCTATTAAAAGGAAAACTATGTATCTTCTAAAGAGTCAAGGTGGATGTGGTATTGTAAATCTAACCGTGAAAGCCAATTGTATGCTTTTCAACAGCTTTTACAAAAGTATTGTCAATAGATTAATGGGATGTGAAATAGCTGCATATTATTGTAAGCTGAGGCTTTCTTATCTTGTTGATTTTAACAGATTTAGTGAATCTACCATTTTTAGCACTCCAAATTATGACAAAATAATGACGATATTTCACTCTGTAATAAAGGTAAAGACCCATCCTTTGCTGAAATTAAAACACATTTACTCTCACATGCTGAGAGGTGAATCAGTTCTGCCAAGTATTGAAGAAAGTTATCCGTTGTTTAACTGGAATATAATATGGGAAAATTTGAATAACAAGTGGATTGATCCAGTAAATAGAGAAATTTTGTTTAAATACAGCCACGAAGTCTTAGCTACAAAGGATAGGTTATTTATGATGAAAATTACGGACAGTTGTTTGTGTGGCAATTGTGGAGAGCCTGAAACAATTATGCACTTAGTTTATTTTTGTAGATTTAGAAGAACAGTTGTGAATTGGATTAAAACATTTTTGAACAAGGTTTGTAAAATACACACACAAAGCTTTCTAAAGGTTTTAAAACTGGATTTTCAGGCCTATTCTAAAAGAGACAGAAACACAGCAATGTTATTAATAACTGAATTTATAATTGGGATCTGGTACCTTCATAAGGTAATGCCCTCAGCAGATGAGTTAAGTATGATCTCCTTTATTAAAAGTAGAATATTCAAGACAAGATTTATATTGTTCAAGTCACTAGAGGATAAATGTCTTTTACATTTTACAAAAGAATATGTTAATTTCGATAAAAATGAGTAAATTAGTGTGAGAAATTCCTTTATGATAATTGAAGTTTAAAGTATATAAAATATAGTAATCTTGATTTATTGCATTATCAGCTTGTCTTTATGTTATGTAAATATTAATATGACTAATGTTAGTATATGCTAATGATGAATTATAAACATCAGAAAAACCAATATCAAAATATAAATTATATGTTTATATAAATATGTATTTGTAAAAATGAACTTGTAAACTGTATATTTTCTTAATAAAAGTAAAAAAAAAAAAATTTCCTAAAGTTAATTCCACGTTTAGAAAAAAAATCAATAGATTAAAATTGACCATATAACACTTATTTCTTTAACTTAATTTATACATTGAAAATCATTGCTTAACCCAGTGATGTAAAGAAATTCTACGTACATTAAGTGATAAACTACATAATTAAGTAATATGAATATTCTGTGCCTACCAGAGGATGATAGGCGGAAGAGATGTGAGATAAGACACATGCCTATCAGATGAGCCTTTACAAAATGGCTAAGGAGTAATGGCGCTCTCGTGATATAGTCTTAAGCGTGATAACAAATGTAAAAATGCAAGCATAGTACTTTATTAGTAAAAAAAAGTGATTATAGATATCGCTAACGGTTATTAATCACACACTTAATGTTGTTTGATACAAGAAATTAAGAGAAAACTAAATAACTCAAGCCATTTTGGGACGGTTAATCCAGAACAGATGGCTTGCATTTAGGCATAGGAATACGTTAACAAAGGTTTGGAGAAAGTCTTATGCAAAATATTAAAGTAAAACAAAAGAACAATTATTTAATTTATTAAATGATTAATACCCTGGAATATTTCTAAATATGCAGCACATTCAAACCGAAACCTCTCATAAAATACACATCCCTTTCAAATACTTACGGAGTACGTTTATTTATATTTACGTTGGAAATAAAATTCATCGTCAAACTTGGATACAGTGGTGTTGGATATTGAACAAATAATTTCATACTGAAATGCCATACCAAAATTAAATGGATATTTTTTATTCAAATAGTTCAACGTGTCTCGTCGGATAACGGTACAGAAATAAATCAAATGAAAAATTTACTATTTCCTTTCCTTATTGACTACCTTTTCTTAGTATGTGTACAATTTATGTATTTCCAGTAACCCAATTAATTCTATATATTAGTCCATGCATATGAAATCTAAACTTCCCATAGAAAGTTTTCACATGACCGTAAATTTTGTTAAATTTTGGGGTGCAGAGAGTGCATGTGGTGTTGTAAACCGGAGATTTTAGCTTTCTGGAAGTGTTATAAACATTATAGAGGCTGTCTAAGGATAGAACTACCAGTGAAACTTTAATATACAGGATAAAGTTACGCAACAAAATAAAAACAAATAACAGAAACGTAATATGAATTAAGCTGGAGGTAGGCAATAAAGACATTTAATTCAAGGATATATTAAATTCCTGACACTTACTTTCGCAATTCCGGTTCCATGGGAGAGCTTTTCGCCCTCATTTATCTTCATAGCCCAAATCAGTCTGCTTAGGCTTTCTTGCCTTCATCCAAATTGCTGGTTTGTACTTCATAAAAGCGTTTCTTGCTTCTTAGTTATCCAAACTGAACATTTACAACTCCGTCTTCAAAGATGCACCTTTTTATTCTAACCAAACCTATCATGAATATTGGTGTCCATGTTTGTTCGGGGTGTTGCTAATGTAATACTTGATCATTTTATTAACGTAACGTAGATGTCAGCATCACTTTGTTGTGTCCCATGCAATCGATTAATTTGGGCCAAAATATGCTAGTCTTCATGGTAATCAATGAAAAAGAGGCCAATTATATCTCATTTGTTTATCTTTTTTTTATTAGGCTCAAGACAGGAAGAGAAAAGCCAAGACTAAGTGTTATAAATATAGCATTACTTTTAGCTTCATCTATAAATTCTAAACCATCCGTTATTCGTGGCGTTTTTTACCAACATTAAAAAGCTTCGTATTTGACTAATGAATTTTTGACACTGATATCCATCCCAGCCTTTTGAGAGCAGCTGAAATTCAATATCCATGAAGTCAAAATTTTACTTTGCTATAATGACCAGACGTAACTTATGACGGACAGTTAGCGTTGCATTCTTGTCAAACTCTTCACTGCTTTAGATGTATATGTATTTATAACAATGTTCAATTCTTCAAAGTTGGGATTAGAAATGTGTATTATCTGGTTTAGCAGTTAACAAAACATATGTGATGTAAATGTTTGGTTTAAGCTTAATACCCATGCTTCTTTATTATACACGGCTTATTTTTATTAACTTTCTTTAAAACTATGCACATTTCCAATCAGTACTCTTTTTAAGGTATGGTAAAAGCCTAGGCATGGGCCTAGTAACGTCACTTGGCCTACCAACGTACCATCAGACAGATTTTAATTTTGGTCATTTGCTAATGTTTTTCTTTCATAATTTCGATGTAAAATTTAGTTATTCGTATAATGGACAATAATTTTCTTGGCAAACGCGCTTATGATCTTTAGCCTGGCCTTAGCTATCATTCAATCTCACTTTCCCCAGATATCGTTTTCACTGTTCGAATGAACTTATCTGGGAGTTCGCTCACAATAAACAAAAAAAAAATCGTTTTATCGTATATTAGACAAGTCTAATCACAAGCTGCAACTGAAACGACTGTGTTTAAGATAAATATTTCCAAAGCCTCATGTCAGGATTTTTTCTGCTATGAATATTCTTTTGAGGAAAGGATAAAACGGATATTGTCAGGAAACACGAAATAAAACACTTTTAAGGGAAGGAGACGCGACGCACGTATACACACCTCACGACCTGAAATCAAACTGATCGACTAAGGTGTTATTACTTAGTCTTCTGACGGCTTTGACTTCTCTTTAGTCACCACTGTTCGCTAGTTACACCCAACGATCTCTATTCTAGGGAAGACTCGGAAGAGCGTGAAACACTGAAAAGTTGCCAGCTCGCTCAATTTGAATAAATATCAATAATGACAGTTTAATCATCATTCTTAAAGTGAACAGTAAATATTGATGTGATATCATGATATGTCAAATGGTATTCTTTATTTTAGTGAAGGGATCACGAAGCACAAGAGCTGTATACTTTATGATTGTTGTATCTCGCTAAAAATTAATCTCCTATAACAAACAGTTTATGCATTCAATACGGTCTCAAACAAGAGAAAATAAAGGTTGTTTACATGGCGTTGGGCAAGGTTTGAGCTGGAGGCCTTCACGCTTCGGTTTGAATGCGGTTGCTGTTACACTTCTGGTTGATCGTCGTTATATTAGGTTTAGTCAGTCGGCTTTAGGATGGCTGACCGTCGATAAATGCCAAATTTTTTTTTCATACATAGTCGTTTATATATTTGTTTCAGGTATATAAGCATCATATATTTTACAAAGCGGCTTTTTTTCATTATTGCTCACGCACACACACACACACACACACACACACACACACACACATATATATATATATATATATATATATATATATATAGATATATATATGTGTGTGTGTGTGTGTGTGTGTGTGTGTGTGTGTGTGTGTGAGAAACATTGTCTGTCTTCCTCAAGTGCACACAAAAAGAAAAAAATCTTATTGGGTCTTTTGAGGTTTTCGGTGATACAATATATTCTGAAGAAGAGTTTTAATTCTTTCATTCTACCTTGTTTCGAGTATTGTTCTCCTGACTGGTCTTCAGCTGCTGATTCTCATCTTAATTTGTTAAACAGGAACTTACGGTCTCTTTTTCTTATTCTTGATCTAGATTTTAATCTCGGGCACCGGCGTTCAATTAGTTCGTATCGCATTTTACATTTAATCTCTGGCACCGTCGTTTAATTAGTTCTTTATGGATTTTTTATAATCCTGATCATCCTTAACATTCAGATCTTCCAAGACAGTTCCATCCTGTTCGTAATATTAGGCATGCTGTTAATTCTAAGAGTCATGCCTCCATCACGAGACTCAATACTACACAGTATTCTAGAAGTTTTATACCAACTATAACCAAGTTGTGGAATGATCTTCCTAATCGGGTAGTTGAATCGGTAGAACTTCAATAGTTCAAACTTGTAGCAAATGTTTTTATGATGAACAGGCTAACCAGTCTTTTCATAGTTTATATATGAAATATTTGTTTTGATGTTACTGTTTTAGAAATATTTTATTCTAATCATTCATTATTTCTCGTATAGTTTAGTTATTTCCTTATTACCTTTCCTTAATGGGCTATTTTTTCCTGTTGGAACTCTTAGGCTCATAGCATCTTCCTTTTCCAACTAAGGTTGTAAATTAGCTTGTAACAATAATAATATGAAAGATTTATTTTAATTTTGTTATTGTTCTTTAAATATTTAATTTTAATTGTTCATTACTTCTCACATAGTTTATTTATTTCCTTTCCTCACTGTTGGAGCCTTTGGGCTTATAGCATCTTGCTTTTCCAAGTAGGGTTGTAGCTTAGCTTATGATAATAATAATAATAATAATATATCATCAGCCGTTACTAGTCCAATACAGAATAAAGGCCTCAGAGATTGCCTTTCCCCTTATGTCTGTTTATGGTCTTTCTGTGCCAGTCCACACCCGCAAACTTTCTTAGTTCACCAATCCATCGTCTCCTCTTCCTTTGCCTACTTCATTTGCAATCTCTAGCGACCCATTTTATTATTCTTCTTGTCCATCTATTATCTGTCTTTCTCATTATATGTCCTGCCCCCATACATTTCTTTTTCTTACATGTAATGTTAGAACATCTTTGCTTTAGTTTGCTCTCGTATCTACGTTGCTGTTTTTTTTGTCTATTTGCGTTAATCCCATCATTATTCTTTCCATAGCTCTTTGAGTTGTAACGCAATAACCAAAAATACTCCCCAATCCATCATCAATGTCATAGACTTACATGACCAGTTGCTGTCAAAAGAAATATAACGATTTTTTATTTTACCAGCATTTTATTTGCGGACATAAAAGGATGATAATTGGGGAAAATTGTGGAAAACGCTTTTAGCGCCAATTTGTCTCGACAGAAGGCGCTTTCAATTAGACTCGCAAAGTCTCCCCACTAAGAGATAGAATCGTAGTTGAAGAAATAGATGGGTGCTGGAAATGAAAGTGTTGAAGTTACCGCACGGGATGAAATTCGCTGTTTAGAAGTCTCGCTTTAATTGGACTAAATGATAAACTGTGACCCACAAGTTGTTGGGAAGAAGGACAGAGGCTGTCACTTGTCGGGTGAGATAGGTGACGTTGTGATGTAGATGAGGAAAAGGGGGTAGAGTGTAGATCCATTTGTCGGCTCAAAGTTTCACTAAATGTTTGCTGTATTTACAGTACCAAATTCTCTCTCTCTCTCTCTCTCTCTCTCTCTCTCTCTCTCTCTCTCTCTCTCTCTCTCTCTCTCTACATATTTATCGGTTCGTGGTCTCACTAAATGCTTATTGTATTTACTGCATAGTACCATACTCTCTCTCTCTCTCTCTCTCTCTCTCTCTCTCTCTCTCTCTCTCTCTCTCTCTCTCTCTCTCTCGAACAATAAGTATATCTAAACACTTAGCCACTGAAGATCTCTTTACATCACCAAAATATTATGAGCTCAACTTATGGACAGAAAGCACTATTTATAATTGGTTACAATATTAATTTCCTAAATAGTTTAGGCATCGAAATATGCGAATTAACTAGGGTAAAAAAAAGATTAAAAAAAAAAGTTAATGCCACCTACCCCAACCTTCCCGTTGTACGCTATTGGGTTCGATGAGACACAGTTATAGATTGAAGGACATCAAGTGACAAAGTACCTGACTACCATTTTTATAATGATTTTCAATATGGTGATTCAAGACAGAGTGGGAGCGTGATGAGGAAACTCCACCTTCAAGGTAGCCTACTGGATTAAGACAATGTATTTCAGTTAAATTGGATGGTGATGATGATACCGATTGATAAAATATGTTAGCAAATATATACTATATTAATCATAAAATACTTTTTAAGCTAGAATGTATATTCTCTCAATCATCATAAACGTTTTTATTTAGAAAAAAAAAACTGACGTCACCGTAGAAGAATTATCCTAGACTAAATCTAGCATTTCTTGCTTAACATTTTATTTAGATTTAAAGAATTTAACAGTAGATGAGAATACTATACCAATATCGGAAGTATTTGAGAAATTAATTGCTCCCGATGATTGAAATAAACCCAAACAAAATCCAGAACATTGTAAAAAAGCATTATAATCATTACAGGGTCCAAAATGTTTGAGGCTCCATTTCTGAAACAGACAGCCGATGTCATAAATTCCTGGGACAGAACATTTAGATGAAGCAGGCAAATATAATACTATTGAAGATTATCTAAGTCGTGACATAGGAAGTTGCTTGAATGCTTGTAGTCTGCCTAAGTCTTAGATTAGTGAGACTGAACATAATAGTTGGCAATTTGGTTTTAAAATAGTACGATCGTATGCTCATGAATTTTCTTTTTATATAAGTAGCATGATAGATAACTCATATCAGCTGCTAAGGTTTGGAAGTAATAGGAGTCAACATAATCTATGAACGTTTGATAGGAGTGGTTGAAGTAGTGACTTTGAACGTTTGCTGCCTGTTTGACTAGGAAAGGGGTCAAGCACCTTGAATGATAGAATAGCTCTTGAAGAAATTGTGGTACCCTATTGGAAACTTTCTTGCTTGGCGATCTTCTCGACTGGGGTTCGAGGCTCACTCAAAGTATCTGCAACCTCACCATCCTTGTGAGCTAAGGATGGGGAGTTTGGGGGAACTTATAGGTCTACTTGGTGAGTCATCAACATCCATTGCTTGGCCCTCCCTGGTCCTAGCTTGGATAGGGAGGGTTTCGGGCGCAGATCACATGTACAGTATATGTGGTCGGACACTAGGGTATTGTCCTACTAAGGTATTGTCTCAGTCACTTACCTCTGCCATTCGTGATTAACCTTTAAGTGGGTCTCATAATAGTGGAGTTAAAGTCGTAAGAGTGAATTCTTGACACTTTAAAGGTTTAAAGGCCACTCATGAATTGCAGAGGCAAGGTACAGTGACACCACTCTAGCTAGCCAGACAAAGCCCTAGAGACTGACCATATATACATATGATTAGCGGCCAAGCCTCCTTTCCACCCAAGCTAAGACCAAGGAGGGTCAGGCAATGGCTGTTAATGACACAGTAGGTAGGCCTATAGGCCCCCCAAAAATTTCCATCCTTAGCTCACAAGGATGGTGAGGTTGCAGTCACTAATGAAACTAATGAGTTTAAGCGAATGAGCGGCACTCGAACCCCAGTCCGGCAAGCGCCACTGGGTTTCACAGAAAGAGACTCAAATATCTAGTAAGCAATCTAGTTCTTAAATTAATGGTGTATGGAGAACTGAAGAACACTTTCACAACCATCACCTATATAAACCAAAGAATTATATTTAAAAAAAAATAGATTTAATCTGATATTAAAGTATTATGAAAGAGTTAGAAATTACATTTTAATTAGGATGATGTACTTGCATAACGTTGACTACCAGTAATGTTTTACATTCATGCAATGGACGATGGAAGAGTATCTGCTGTATCTGTAATTAGCTGTGAATATAATCTTCTAATAATAAATTCTTCAGTATTTTAAGCCAATTCTTTATTTATTGTATTGCTTTGAAATCTTAACAACAAAATGAACAAGTTAATAATCAAAAGTGGTTCAAGGTACTATTCTAATGCCAATTTGGTTATCAATTGTAGACGAATGCGAAGCTTTGCATTACATCCGACTCAGAAGAACTGATGAAAAAAAAAAAAATTATCACGTAAATCCAGCAACCATGTAACTGTAAAACTTCATAATAGCTACTAAATTCAAATCAGTATAGGTCTATACAAAATTATATATAGAAGGAAGTTTATATAAATAATATGAAACCATCAAATTGAAAATAATGATTATTGCAATATAACTATTCCGAAGATATACCGGTTATGACCAAATCAAGTTTCTAAATTTCAATTCTTTCAGTTTAATGCGCAGATAAAAGATAATGCACATTCTCAATTGGTCAGTAAAGTGTTGCACTGGTTATTTTATTCTGCATTTCATTTTAAAGATCAAAGGAACCTAAAATGGAATTCATTGTCGTGATGATGATTGAAATATATATTGTATATATATATATATATATATATATATATATATATATATATATATATATATATATATATATATATTTATATATATATATATATATATATATATATGTATATATCATTATTATTATTATTATTATTATTATTATTGTTATCATTTATTACTTGCTAAGCTACAACCCTAGTTGGAAAAGCAGGATGCAATATGCCCAAGGACTCCAACAAGGAAAATAGTCCAGTGAGGAAAGGAAATAAGGAAATACATTACAAGAGAAGTAAACAACAATATGAAATTTTTGAGAACAGTAACATTAAAATACATTTGTCATATATAAACTATGAAAACTTTGAAGAAACAAAAGGAAGAGAAACAAGATAGAATAGTAAGTCCAAGTGTACCCAGAAGGAAGAGACCTTTAACCCACTACAGTGAAACACCATGGTACAGAGGCTAAGGCAGTACCCTAGACTAGAGAACAATGGTTTGATTTTGGAATATCCTTCTCCTAGAAGAACTGCTTATCATAGCTAAAGAGTCTCTTCTACCCTTACTATGAGGAGAGTAGCCAGTGAACCATTACAGTGAAGTTGTTAGCCGCGTGAGTGAAGAAGAATTGTTTGGTAATCTCAGTTTTGTCATTTGTATGAGGACAGAGGAGAATATGTAAAGAATAGGCCAGACTATTCGGTGTATGTGTAGGCAAGGAGAAAATGAGCCGTAATTAGAGAGAAGGATCCAATGTAGTGCTGTCTGGCCAGTCAAAGGACCCAATAACTCTCAAGCGCTAGTATCTCAATGGATGGCTGGTGCCCTGGCCAACCTAATATATATATATATATATATATATATATATATATATATACAATGAGAATGACAGATGATAGATGGACATTAAGAATAACAGAATGGGTCCTAGAGTTTGCAAAAGAAGCAGGGGAAGGAAGAGAAGACGAATGATGTTCGAGGTAAAAAATGTGCAAGTACAGACTGGTATAGAATGACCATAAATAGAAGGGAGTGAAAGGATATGTCTAAGGCCTATGTCCTGCAGTGGACTATCAACTGCTCATAATATATATATGTATATATATATATGTATGTATATATCATATATATATATATATATATATATATATATATATATATATATATGTATGTATACAAACATACAGACAACAAGAAGAAAATTTGCATTTATTTTTATTTAAAAGACTAGGGCTTCATAGAACATAAAACACTCGCATGACAAGAGAGTTCAGATATTGAATTTAATCCTGTTTTAATAGCTATGAAAATATTTAATTAATGGTGAAGCCGCTACACTGGAATGAATGTGCTGGATTTTTCGCTTTCCTTCTTTCACTGAACTAAATATTAGATTTTTACGTATGAAAATAGAGATAATAAACTGATTGATGCTGGGACGAACTAGAGATAAAGGTTAGGATGAATTATAATCGTATTAATTGTTGTAGTTGTGGGACTTTTTACAGATTTTATATTTTTTGTCCTATAGTAGTAATAATAATAGGGAAGTGGGGAATATGGGGAAAGGAAGAGTACCCCTGGATACAATCCAATTTATAGCTCAAAGGCAGGTACTCGGGATGGGAAAGATTAAGGAAATAGGGAGAAAGAGAAGTACAGGAGTAGAACAAAAGAGAGGGGCAGACCCTCTTGCGATATTAAGGAATTAGTATTATTTTTTGTCCTAACTGTAGGTGTTGTTTTCTAAGTATGATCATGATATTTACTGTTGATAGTAACTGATTTTGTATTAACAATAATAATAATAATAATAATAATAATAATAATAATAATAATTATTATTATTATTATTATTATTATTATTATTATTATTATTATTATTATTATTATTATTGTTAATAGGAGTGCTCGATGCCACCACTTTAAGACCCAGACATGAGTGTTGTACCTCGTGACATAAACATCTAGGTCACTTACGTGGGTGTTTGATACCAGAAGCTTTAGTATCTAGTCTTTTGAACTTTAGTCTCTGGGCTGTGGACAAGACAGTGCTAGTTTCATAATCTAGACAGCCTTCACGTGTTATCTTTATATAGGGTTTTAGAGTCTTACATTAGTTTCCTGCATGCACGTTCAGAGCTTAGACCTATGTAGCGTAAATGAAATTTTTATATTATTTTGGAATACAAGTTGCGTGTTTGCTGAATCTTAGTTTTATAATATTGATAAATGTATTAGACTTTTCCTAGAATTTACGTCATATTCAAATACATGAAATTCATTACTTTTAAGAAAATTCAAAATTCAAACTTCAAAGAGTTCTGGATCTTCAGGCATAGTCGCGTTCCCTCTCCATTTCCAAGAGCTTATTTTCTTCCTAATTGGTTCTTACTTCAAGCACCTGCAAGCAATTTGTCTCTCACTTCATGTCTTGATCTTTTTTTCCATCTTCTTAAATTCTGCTACTTTTTGGTCATGCATTTTTTGCCAGGCCTTATTTTTTTTTTTTTTTTAATTGAAAGTCGAAAATGTTTGGACTTTATAATTATCTTGAAATATTGGTGTTTTAAGATAACGATTAGTTTCTTGATGTTATATGATCTACTTATTGTAATATTAAAATATGGAATTTCTAACCGTAAATTCTAAAGTATGTTATGTAGATAAATGTTCTTCTTCCAGTGTCTGGGTGTATATATATATATATATATATATATATATATATATATATATATATATATATATATATATATATATAGATGGATAAATAATTTGAGGATGACCGTTGCTCCTATAAGTACCCAAATTAAAAACGACACTGAAATAGCACTCCGCTAACCACCAACGGAATCTTTCGGGTTATATTTTTTACCTCATTTCCTAACCGCGGTATGCGCTAATTTCTTAATAGAGCATTCTGGCCATGCGACAGCATTTATAACAACTGATGAAAGTTTAACTCTTACAAAAGGAGTTCCAAGACAATGGTTTTATATTAATGACAATATTGATATTTGCTTTTATATGACTTTAGTTTTTGTTTTTATTTATTAATACTTAGGTTTCCTTGGACACTACAATTCAAACTATTGTTCTGTGGCCTTGAGTAGTGCCATAGACTCTGTACTATGATCATCCACTATCTTGGGTTAGAGTTCTCTGCTTGAGGGTACACACAGGCCCACTATTCTATCTTATTTCCCTTCCTCTCGTTTTGTTAGTTTTTATAGCTTATGTGGGAAATATCCTAATATTGTTACTGTTCTTTCAATATTTCATTTTTTCCTTGTTTCCTTTCCCCACTGGGGTATTTTCCCTGTTGGAGCCCCTGGACTTAAATAGCATTCTGCTTTTCCAACTAGGGTTGTAGCTCACCAAGTAATAATAATAATAATAATAATAATAATAAAATATACAGCGCAGGAATAGTCGAATGGACGAAGGTAAAACTCCGCAGCATAGACCTGAAAACTAGGAAACATATGATAATACAAAGGGCACTACACCAAAGAGCAAATACGGACAGACTTTACATAACATAAAGCCTACCTGACACTTGCGCACATTTTTGCCACGCACTGGCACGCATTAATGCGCGCCAGTGCGTGCCACTTTGTGGCACACACTGGTGTTTTTCCCACACTGTTCACGACCAGTTCACTCCAGTTCGCGCATCGTTCACGCGACGTTCACGCGACGTTCACGCGATGGCACGAATTGGCACGCGTAGTTCACGAGAAGTTCACGACACGTTCACGCGAGTTCACTCATCATTCCGCATCGTTTCCGCATCGTTCACGCCAGTTCACGCCAGTTCACGAATTGGCCACTCCATATAAAAACGGGGCTTCTCCAACCCGAGGACATTCTTGGATTGGCTTCGGAAGAGACAACAATGCTTTCTTTCAGAGACACCATTGCATTGAGGAGAAGAAACGTATCTTTTTCGTTTGTATTTTTTGTTGCCCTTTATTTTTGTTTCAATAAGGAAGCATTTGATTTACATATAAATAGCAGACATAAAATATGTACAAGTATTAAGAAAGCATTTTATTTTAACATTAAAAGCAGCAAACATGAAAAGTTTTTAGGCTGTTGATTTTAAAGTAATAGAGAAAAAAGTGTGTTGAAATAAGAAATCATTTTATTTTTACATTAAAACAGCAAACAGAAAAAAATTGTTTTGCTCTTCATTTTAAGGTAATAAAGAAGAATAAGTATGTTGATGAAATAAAACATCATTTTATTTTTACATTCAAACAGCAAACTTAAAAATTTCTTGGGTTTATTTTTCAGTTCATTTTTATTTAAAACAAAAGTTTTGGCTCTTGATTGGTAATAGAGGAAAATAAGTGTGTGCATGAAATAAGACATAATTTTATTTTTACATTCAAACAGCAAATATAAACAGTTATTAGGTTTATATTTTTCTTTCCTTTTCATTAATTTTTTCGTTTCCTTTTTGTTTCTCTTCATTATAAAGTTATAGAAATAGTTTGAAATAAGACATCATTTTATTTTTACATTCAAACAGCAAATATAAAAATTTATTAGGTTTATTTTTCTTTCCTTTTCTTTAATTTTTTCGTTTCCTTTTTGTTTCTCTTCATTATAAAGTTATAGAAATAGTTTGAAATAAGATATAATTTTTTTTCACATTAAAACAGCAAATATAAAAATTTATTAGGTTTATTTTTCTTTCCTTTTCATTAATTTTTTCGTTTCCTTTTTGTTTCTCTTCATTATAAAGTTATAGAAATAGTTTGAAATAAGACATCATTTTATTTTTACATTCAAACAGCAAATATAAAAATTTATTAGGTTTATTTTTCTTTCCTTTTCTTTAATTTTTTCGTTTCCTTTTTGTTTCTCTTCATTATAAAGTTATAAAAATAGTTTGAAATAAGATATAATTTTTTTTCACATTAAAACAGCAAATATAAAAATTTGTTAGGTTTATTTTTCTTTCCTTTTCATTAAATTTTTCGTTTCCTTTTTGTTTCTCTTCATTATAAAGTTATAGAAATAGTTTGAAATAAGATATAATTTTTTTTTCACATTAAAACAGCAAATATAAAAATTTATTAGGTTTATTTTTCTTTCCTTTTCATTAATTTTTTCGTTTCCTTTTTGTTTCTCTTCATTATAAAGTTATAGAAATAGTTTGAAATAAGATATCATTTTTTTTTCACATTAAAACAGCAAATATAAAAATTTATTAGGTTTATTTTTCTTTCCTTTTCATTAATTTTTTCGTTTCCTTTTTGTTTCTCATCATTATAAAGTTCACGCCACTTCCCGCATCGTTCACTCCAGTTCACGCCAGTTCCCGCACTGTTCACTCCAGTTCACTCCAGTTGGCGCATCGTTCACGACTATTTCACGGCCATTTAGTGCGTGCCAATGCGTGCCACAAACTTTAAACATTTCAAAGTTCTGGGCACGCATGGCACGCATTGGTACGCTCTGGCACGCGAGTTCCCGCACTGTTCACGACATTTTCACGGCTCGTTCACGCGAGTTCGCGCATCAATGCGTGCCACGAATGTGAGCAAGTGTCAGGTACCCTTAACACGAAAGGATGGAGGGAGAGGACTACCAAGTATAAAGGACTGAGTCAACATCGAGAATAGAGTACTGGGGCAATATCCGAAAACCAGTGGAGAAGAGTGGCTCAAGAGAGCACCGATAAAAGTAGACAAAGACCCAGAAATATGCAGAGATAGGAGAATGACAAACAGAACAGAGGACTGGCACAACAAACCAATGCACGAACAATACATGAGACGGACTAAAGATCTAGCCAGCAATGACACGTGGTAATGGCTACTGAGGGGGAGCTCAAGAAGGAAACTGAAGGAATGATAACAGCGGCACAAGATTAGACCCTAGGAACAAGATATGTTTAAAGAACGATAGACGGAAATAACATCTCTCCCATATGTATGAATTGCAATACGAAAAATGAAACCATAAAACACATAGCAAGCGAATGTCCGGCACTTGCACAGAACCAGTACAAAAAGAGGCATGATTCAGTACCAAAAGCGACATCCATGAGTGATACTTTATTCTTGATTTTGTCAATCAACGTCACGTATGGTCTATTTGCACGTATCACCCTATCTGCTCTGATACCATAGTCCCAGAGGATCTTTGCCTGATCGTTTTCTATCACTCCTTCAGGATGGTGCTCGTACTACTTATTACTGCAAGGTAAGCTGATGTTTCTTTGCACAGGTTCCAGTGGAGGACTGGAGCCTTGTGTTTAAAACACTAATCTCGGACACCATAGTTCAGTTATTTCTTTGTGCAGGTTGCATAAGATTTTTAATAATTCTGGCCATCATTTTCATTTAGATCTTTACAGACTTGTCCATCCTGTACGTAGTAGACTTACTAGGTATTCAATTTATTCTAACAGTCTGGTCTTTTCTATTATAAGGATCAATACTGCGAAGTATTCGAGAAGTTGATTCCTCCTGTGACCAGAGTGTGAAATAATCTTCCTAATCAGGCCGTCAAATCGGTGGATCTTCAGAAGTTCAAACCTGGGACGAACGTTTTATGTTGAACAGGCTGAAATACGTTTCTTCATATTTTATATACAACTGATCTATTTTGGTATTGTAACTTAAATGATCTTAAAATATATTTATTTCATAATTTCTAATATATAGTTTAATATTTCCTTTCTGCTGACTATTCGCAATGTGGGAGCCCCAGAAGGCTTGCAGCTCCTGCTTTTCCCACTGAAGTTGTGGCTAATAATAATAATAATAATATATCCTAAAACACGACTTTATAGTCATAAGGCATATTGATTAAGAATATTTATGCTTTAATTCTGTAATATTTAGACACATGATTCTGTTTACATGGTGTATTAGAACGAGTTTTCACTCTGGGAGAGAGAGAGAGAGAGAGAGAGAGAGAGAGAGAGAGAGAGAGAGAGAGAGAGAGAGAGAGAGAAATATATATATATATATATATATATATATGTATATATATATATATATATATATATATATATATATATATATATATATATATATATATATATATATATATATAATTGGAAAAGTATAAGAGAAATCGTGGAAATAAATGAGCCTAGTAGTCTCAATCAACCAGAGGAGCAAATAGCTCTACTAGCCCAAGTTTTCCCCAATTTCGCTAAGCTATTCCATATCCGTTATATCGCAGTGTATAATTTAGTCTATTCAATTGGTTGATTATTCGATTCCTGAAATGTATACCATTTTACACAAGCGTTGGGGGCGAGGTGTCTGTCCAGTTTATTGTAGATCATTAGCAAGTTCTATTATTATATATCATTTGTGGATCCCATACTACAGTAGCAAATTGTCTTTAATTATCCTCTTCAACTTTTCATATCTCTAAGGTGGAGACTATTAGGGTGCAGGGACGATAATATACAAATTAACTGTAATGTCATGTGCCAAGAGAAATAAATCATATCAATACAATTTCATTGAGAACTTAAGGTCTAATAATGGAAAACAAAGGTTTTATTTTTCCTTGCCTTCATTCTTTTCTCTATAAAATTCACTCATTTCCCCCTAGGCTGATAAATAGTGGAATAATAAGGAAAAAACCTTCACTGCCAATAAATCTCATATATTGTTCCGCATTAAGAGCTGGAAACGTAGTTGATAACCCAAAAGTGGAACTGCTTTTGTAATGAAATAATCGGATGCTGGAAATTGAAGCTCTGAAGTTTCCCCGCGTGATGAAATTTTGCTGTAATATTATTAATTTTCAAGGCTTTTTTTAATGCTTGAAAGTGACTACTATTTTTCTAAACAAATTTTTTTTTTCACGCATTAGGTGATGAATTTTTGCATAATAATTATCCGATTAAAGGCGATTTCAATCGTAACTTAATTACAAAATTTTAGCTCTATATGAGCTAACTTGCTATGCACATACTTTAGTGTACAACTGAAGTTCCCTCAAAGATTTAACGTAAGTTTCAATAATGATAATGTTTACTTCGCCTTATGCATATGTCCTTCATGTCAACCAATGAAGGATGCCAGAAAACTCTCAATCAATCAATTAATCATCCATTGAAGTTATCACCTTGTAACGCAGCGTTGATTAACTTCACAGATTGTGAAACAACAGGTGTGGCAGCGCCGTCAGTCGCAGGTCGAAACCTCCAACAGGCCAACCAGCCAACCACCGGTTGCTGCAGCCTTCTCTCTCACCTCTCTCTTTATCCGGTTTGGGATCACCACGGGTGACATGAACTCTTATAGTAATGATCGTGTCTGATCTACAGTGAGAGACTCCGTCCAATTGTACCATTATCGTCATAATTTAGAGAAAAATAACGTGAGCCTTTTAATGAGATGATAGAACACCATCCCTTAATCCCTGATATATTATTTAGTAAAAATCAAGGCCTATTTCTAAATAAATACTATGAAAGACAACAGCCTCATATATGACGACATTTCTTTGATTGCTTTAAATATTGTTACAGCAAATTTGGGTTTTATAACGGTGCTCACGCTAAGGATTTATGGGACATCGTTCGATCTCACACTATCGTTCACCAAGCTGCTCAAGCATTTCGTTGGAAGCAAATCAAACGAAAAAAAAATGTAAACTATATATGTATGTGTAAATTTATGTATATATATATATAGAGGTATATATTTAATATAACAACCCTTCATATAAACCGAAGTGTTGTCTCACACTGTTTATGCATTTCATTTTCCCTCTTTGCCGTCTTTAGTTCAGTAGCGGGGGTGGGGAGAGGAAAGTCCGTCTAGGGCCAGAGTTGTTTAACATGAAATGGTTCAGTTATCCTTTGGCAATCGTGACGAGTGTTTGTGATCTCACGCTGTTGATGTGTAAACAAGTTTATCCGTTAATTTGTTGATTTTTTTTCGAACTTGTGTTCTTACAATATTTTGTACCGGTATAGTTATGTCCTCACTCAATGAGGTTCAAGGAAACCTTGAAAATAACGAACTGACCTTGTTTGTCCAGGTACCTCGTAAGTGTGATAGGTTAAAACATTCAACGTTCCCCTGCATTGCACATAACTGACGATGTTCATTATTTGGACCTTAAATATTTTGAACATTCTTTGCCTACATCTAGGCCTATACAAGCTAGTTCTGGACTAAAGCAGTGAAGTAACAGGCCAATGCAATTAAGAACCAGACCTTTGCAGTCTTTGGCGAGCTCATACGGTCAAGGAGTAGGCCTATGCCTATCAATCTTGGAACTAGGCTTGACGGTTTGGAACTAGGCCTACGCTGTCAATATAAGGCTCAATAACAAATTAACAATTCTGTGTGCCTTATCCTAGAATGATAAATCCTGGTACTAAATAATTCTGAAGTTGATTTATCGGTCTCCATCAAGTTAATACAAAAAATGCATTACTATCACCAATATAGCGTCTCAAGACTTCCATAAGCACTTGCAGTAGTCTGTCTAACAGCTTCCTTTTCAGGAAAATGACATCAATTTATCTCCAAACAACCGTTACTAAAATGGATTTAAAGATAAAGTAACATTTGTGAAAGAAAATATGAAAGCATGTAAAGACCGCAATGAACCTTCTCCTGCCTAAATACATTTCAACCCCGTTAATGTAAATCAGTAATAGGAGTATAAAGTTATTGATGTTTGTACCTCATCGTAATGAAAATAAGGAAGTATTTCTGTGAATTCGGATGATGAAAGTAAGTGTCCTTTAACATTTTTATTTGATAGTTATAATAGTTTTCAGGTTTCCATAACACTTCATGCCTTGCTTCATGCTATGTTTCGTTCTGAAGCCCAAGGAAAGAATATAACTTTTTCTGTCATTTGCAAATAGTGAATTATTCTCGCACTATGATAATTTTTTCGCCCACGATCGTTAACACTTTCAATTTTGACTCGACAATCGTCAGTATCTCGTTTCTATTGAGAGATGACTGACATTTAAAATTAACTTTTTCCTTAGGTCAATTTGTTGCCTTTTTATTGGAAGAGGAGCTAGACTGGGGTCAGAGTCCCTCTCAAACTCGTTAGTTCCGTTGGTCGCTGCAACCTTACCATCCTTGTAAGCTAAGGATGGGTGATTTAGGGGAGCCTATAGGTCTATCTGCTGAGTTATCAGCAGCCATTGCCTGGCCCTCCTTGGTCCTAGCCTGAGTGGAGAGGGGGCTTGGGCGATGATTATATGTATATATT
>NC_090746.1:61516249-61528749 GCF_036898095.1 Palaemon carinicauda | reverse complement strand
CAATCCTGGTAATAACACAGTTTATCACAAGTTTCTTTACAGAATTTTCGTCCAGGTACTTTTTTATAAACGCAGTATTTCTTAGATGATAACCAGCAGTTTTTATTAAATTATTTATTTGGGCATTTAGAGACAGGTTACAGTCAAGAAATACACCTAGATCTCGAACTTTGCTTGATATCGGCACCGAGTCATTATTTATGTTCATTTGAATATCACCTAAGTTTCTCACGCTGTTTCTCTTGCCCACCACCTTGAACTCAGTTTTGTTCTCATTTAATTTTAGTTTTTTAAATTTCATCCATTCTCTAACACTATCAAGGATTCGGTTTAGAGTTTCAGTAGTGTCATGTCTTATCACACCATTCTTCATTAATTGTCTGCTCTTGGTCTCTTACAGTCTCTAAACCTGCAAATAGATTCCTACATTCAATTGCAAATCTTTCCATGGGCTCTTTTCTAAAAGCCTAGTTATATCAAACCTAGGTATTCTATTCATCTTTTTGTTGGGTGCTTTCAGTTTTAATTTCAGTGTGGCAATGAGGAGCTGGTGATCAATACCAATATCTGCACCTTAGTCCTTCTTCTCTCTTTATTAATGGCGATGTGATGTATGTGATTTTTTTAATTTACCACATGGTGAAATCCATGTATACTTTTGGATGTTCTTGTATTGAAAAAGAGTACCTCCAATGACAAGATTGTTTGCTGAACAGAAACTTATGAAAAGTGCTCCATTTTCATTTGGAACTTCGCCAGTACCCTCAACACCCATCACATTCTCTATCCCTTGATTATTTCTTCCAACTTTAGCATCAAAGTCGCCAATCTCAATTTTCATATCTCTCTCAGGGATCTCATCTATTACCCTCTGTAGTTCTTCATAGTATTCATCTTTTCTTTCTTCAGGGGAATCCTTTGTTTGGGCATAGCAAACTATAATACTCAAATTGCACTGCTTTGATTTGAACATTGCTAGTAACAATGTACTATTTACAGCTCTCCGCTCGGTTAATGTCTTTTCTGCTCTTGGTGTCATCATCGTTCATACCCCTTCTCTTCCAACTCCATCTGATCTTCCTGAGTAGATATATACATTGCCTTGGTCTAAAGTTTTATTACCAATCCCCTTACAACGTGTTTCACTTAGGGCCAAGATATCCGAACTATATTTCATAAATTTACTCACCACTTGCTGTAACTTCCCGATCTGATTCACCGTTTATCATTCCAATTACCTTTTTTCAATTTTTCTTTAGTGTTTATAAACCGGAAGATTCTTAACACCCGCTACGCCCGGGACTGGGGACCATTCTGTAATCTTCTCTTTCCATGACTGACTAAATCCAGAGAGGATTCATTGTCTATACATCAAAGGATAGCCAGTTCCTTGTGATGCGCAGTGCCTATCTAACTAAGGCAAGTGACCCCTACCGGTCCATACTAATTCTAGCAAGATCAATGTATATATACTGTGTGTATATATATATATATATATATATATATATATATATATACAGTGTATATATATATATATATATATATATATATATATATATTGGTGTGCTACTGTCTTAAGCACACATTTGAGTATGAGTTGTTTTCAAATGTATTTGAATGGTTTACTGAACACATTTTAGTAGTTTTTAAGTTTTATTGTGAATAACAACTGAGTTAAACATCTCCATCACTGGAGGAAGCTGTGTTGGTCCACATGACCAATTCTGGTGAAGTTTAGATAAGAACTGAACAAATTACTGATATCCCAAATATCGTACACTTGCTTTAATTTGGCTAAGTGACGGAATCGGAAGACACCTGCATCCGGTGACGTCACAAACTTTCACACGAAGAGACAATGTGTTGACACTAAGAAAGAATGACAACTTAGCATCTTACATCCTGTACACAATTTGAGTTGACCATAGCAAATCTCACGGTCAGCTCTTCCAACCAACATGACATATTACGTCATTTGTTTTAAACATGTAATATTACTATTCTAATCATTACATAAGCTCGGCCAGCTATCTCAATTTTTTTACAAAAATTTAACAACAAGCCGAAACATGGTTACTAGGTGTGACTGGACATACGTATCATTCTTTGTTCAAAACTAGCTATATCCAACTGAGGACGAATGTCCAAACAGGCACATCAAAACTAATAACAATAATGCATACAAAAAAGATATTACCAAAGCAAAAAGAAAAATGCATGATAAAACCAAGATCATATATATGGTACATTGCTAGCAAATGATTACATGGTACCAAAAAACAAAACAAATTCTGACTTACAAATGATTCGGTAACTTGATAAAGAATAATTGTTACCTTTGTCAGAAACAAGATACTCAATTTTTAGTGCACAAATACGAATTCCTGGTACGTACACGTACCACGGTTTCGTACATATATATATATATATATTTATATATAGGGCTGATACATTTTATTAGATGCCCATAGATTCTGTTATATATCTTATATATTTTTTTCTTTTTTTTTTTTTTCCCTTTTCTTTTTTAACATTCCGGCTTATATATTTTTATTAGATGCCGAGAGAAAAAAATGATTTATATCCTTTTTTATTTTATTTATTTTTTTAAATGTTATTTTAAATGTATTTTTAACAATGCAAATGTAGAGAATTTCTTTAATTACATATTACTAGCGTACTAATCAGCTTTTCATACAAACATCATCCTGACAAATTACTCCCTTAGCGAATGAGGTGGCCACTCATACAGCTTTGAACTGGATCAGGTAAGGGGTATTGTCAGGGCTATTCAACTCGTTCCTTTGTAGCTGCTTGCTGTGCCGTAACCTACGCCAAACAAGGATGTTCACGGCGATAAAAATTAACGCCGTTACAAATAAACCTGCTAGTAATATAGGGTGAAGAATCTCTTTGTAAGTCGGCGACAGGTGGTCCTTTTCGGTAAGTTTCATTAAGCGTTTCGCCACACTTCCTTTATAGGGGAGAGGAAATGCGGGCGTTGTAGAGGTCCACGTGAAGTTCGCGAAGTAAGCACGTTCTCTGATGATTGTCCGTAGGCCAGTCACCATGGAATTCGGGGAAGTCCCGATACAGCCATCTGCTGCGACGAAGATGTGGTTGAAGGATGTGGATCCGTCAGGGCATGATACATTGAAGCCGTCCTTGTCGTATCGTATCCACGAGCCATTATTTAGTCTGCAATTGAATTCTTTATTGTCAAAGGGATAAAGCTTATCCAGACAATTTTCACTTGTATGGGAGAGAGCACCGTCTAGCACTATACCTAACTCGCATGAATCCATCAAGTTTTTACGGAATTCAAATGAGTCAGCTGTACATATTTTTCTATCCATTGCGTCTGAACAGTGAGTTAATTGATTTAAGTCTTTAATGACCGTATATGTTTCCTTGTCTGGGGAAATCAATACGTGTCCTGTCAAACTGGATATTACTGGATTTGAGTGATTCGTCATGAAAGTCGGAAATGGTGATATCCTGTAAGATTGCCAGGCATCAGAAGAATCAAAGGGAATTGTAATCCTAACCTTGTTATTATCTACGTTTACTGTAATTAGGCTGTAATAAAATTCTAACCTATGTTCGTCTAACAAAGGAACATAGCCTAGTTTATCCCTAGTGTTCTCCAGAACTAATTTTAAGTAACGTATAGGCAACAAATGGGGCGACAATACACCTTTAGTTGCTAACGTGATAGCTTCTACATAATCCTTGGATTTCTCAATGAAATGTGCAATTCTGTTATGTATGTGATCTATCTTTGAATCATAATACGTTAATGTTGCTAACAAATCCTGTACTTCCATAATTTGAACGATATTATCTGAATGTTCATTTAACAAATCCATAATTTTATTGATTGAAGCTAACTGATCCCTTAGTTCTGACATAATCAATTCATCTTTATGAGTCAAGAACTCAATTTTCTTATTTTGATTACTAATTTTAAGACGATTGGAAAGTCCTAAACCTAAACTTGCAACAGACCCAAAGATGCTTAATGCAGCATAAATGAACGGATTCCGTCTTTCTTTTTGTTCGTGTCCTACAGTCCACATCAAAAGGTCATAAGCCAAAGATCCTGTCTCTCCAGTCTTATTTTTCAAGTCATCAGATAGCATCTCTGCAACTTTTAATGTTGATCCAAGCAAACTCTTAGTAGTCAAATGAAAATGTCTCCTATGCAACTCATCCAATGATGCAGAAAACCTTGAAATGGCGGTTCTTAAGCTAGTGACATCATTCTCTTGAAGAAAAATTGCTTGCATATGCACTTCGACAATTACGTTGGTTGATGTAATAAAAATGTCTTCTTGTCTTTCAACTATATTTCCATATTTAAAATATATATTCTTAGTCTTAGAACTCATCCCATACGAAAAAAATGTCTGAGCGAACAATATCACTCCCAACAACAAAAAATTCATCTTGGAAACCTGTAACGAGAAAAAATATATGTAATTACTCCTGTATTAAAAAGAAAACTTTTTAGTTACAAAAATTAAAATTTTTCCTCACTTCTTTTTAATTTCTTATGTGAGACAATGGTACTATTCTCTCATCCGTGGGTTGGGCTACGTTTTGAATTCTAAACCTATTGGCCGTTAATGTTTCCAAAATGTTAAATGGGCCTTCAAACTTAGGTGTTAGTTTATAGTTGAGCCCTTTTCTGACATTGATTTGAATATAGATGTTATCACCCACGGTATATGTTTTAGTTGGTTTCGCTATTTTATCATGATTCCTTTTCATTATGATTTGTGATTCTTCTAAATTCTTTCGAAGGATATCATATCGACTTATACTTGCATTTATACATTCTTTTAAAGGATTTGATAGATTAGTTGTAGGCGTTAATACATGGAAAGGTGTTCTAACTGGGGTACCATACAATGCTTCATGCGGTGACATTTTAATTGATATATGATATGAATGATTCAGAGTACTCAGTGCCGCCGGTATTGCAATATCCCAGTTGGGGTCTGATCCCCCTAGTGTTACCCTTAATATATTTAATATCTTCCTATTTGCTCTTTCCACTAGCCCATTCGACTCTGGGTGATATATCATGGTATTGATCTTCTTTATGTTGAGGAATTCACACAATGAGGTAAGAAAGTGATTATTAAATTCACCACCCGAGTCTGAGATTATCATGTGTGGAATTCCATGTTTACAAATGTAACACTCGTAAAACTTCCTAGCGCATTCAATCGCAGTTTTAGTTTTAAGCGCTATTAGTTCTGTATATCGAGTTAAAGCATCTATAATTACTAAGAGGTGCTTATTCCCTCTGTCTGACTCGTAAAATCCTGTTAACAAATCTAAATGTATTCTTTCAAAGGGTTGATTGGGAACAGGATAAGCTCCTAAGCTAACAGGTGTTTTCGTATGCCCTTTGTTTTCCTGACATGTGCGACAATTAGCTATGTGTCTTTTTATATCTGTAAGCATTGTATGCCAATAAAACAATGATTTGGCTTTCTGTGACATTAATGAGAACCCAGGGTGTCCATGTAATGGATTTGAATGCAACCAATTCAGGACAGTGGAAACAAGTGAGTTTGGTACTACTACCTGGTCGTTAGTTACATGTGGTGTATTGCGGGTTTTCCTTGTCACAGTCCTACACAGAATATTATCTTTGATTACATAATTCTGCTGCTTATACTTTATATATTCTTTTTCTTTATGATTGCCTTTCAAAGCATTTATAATTGTTTCTATTTTCTGATCTTTTCTTTGCTCAGTCTGTAACAATTCAGCACTCCAGCCTAAATCTTCCTGTTCAGATATTGTTTTTACAATAGGCATGGATGTTGATATATCTATTAATTCAGCTAAAGAGTCCGTACAAGATGACACGGGGTTGCGTGATAATGCATCCGCAATGATATTTGCTTTCCCAGGTAAATACCCGATTCTTGCGCCAAAATCTTGAATGATTAAATGCCACCGAGTTCGTTTAGGGCTGTGATTGAAGCCTTTAAAGAACTCTGTTAGTGGTTTATGGTCAGTAAGAACCTTAACGGGATAACCGTAAATTATGAACTTAAAATGCACTAGCGAATTAACAATAGCTAGTCCTTCCTTGTCTATTACTGCATACTTACTTTCGGAAGTTCTCAATTTTCGAGAATAGAAAGCTATCGGGAAAAACTGTTTATCATATTGCTGAAGCAATACCCCTCCTACTCCTAAGTCTGAGGCGTCTGTTGCAATGAAGAATTCCTTACCGAAGTCAGGAAATTTTAAGATAGGAGAACTACACAGTTCATCTTTCAAAGTATTAAACGCCTGTTGATGTTGCTCAGACCATATGAAATCTACGCCCTTCTTCGTAAGATCAGTTAAAGGAGCGGCTATTATTGAATAGTTGCGTATAAAACGCCTGTAATATCCACTACAACCCAGAAATTGCTGTATTCCCTTGACATTAGTAGGTATGGGAAAATTACGTATAGCCGACACCTTATCATGGACTACTTTAAGACCTTGGCTTGACACCATGAAACCCAAATATATTAATTCTGTTTTGAAAAATTCACACTTACTAATCTTTACCCTTAAGTTATGTTGTCTTAATCTCTGTAGTACTAGTTCTAACTTACGTAGATGTTCCTCTAAGGTGTTGGAAAAGATTACAAGATCATCCATATAGGCATGCAATATATCCCCTAACAAGTCTCCAAACACTATGTTAATCATTCTTGTAAATGTTATAGGAGCACAACGTAAACCAAAAGGCATCCGTAAAAATTCATAATGTCCCCTGGCTGTGCTGAAGGCTGTGTATGGGATACTATCTTCTTCTAATGATATCTGGTGAAAGCCTTTAAGTAAGTCCAAACTGGTAAAATATTTATTCTGACCTAACAAAGACAAAATATCGTCAGTACATGGCACTGGGAATCGATCAGGGATCGTTTCCTCGTTTAGACGACGAAAGTCGACACAGATACGCCATGTTCGATCTTTTTTCGGTACAACTATTAAAGGAAAATTATAAGGGCTATTTGATTTTCTAATGACTCCTTCCTCTAACATTTTACCTACTTCATCATTTATTTCATTCTGGAATTTCATAGGGAGTCTGTACGAGGGTACATATATAATTTTCTGTTTGTCTTTTAACCTTATTTGATGCTCGATCACATCTGTTTTTCCTAAGGATCCATCCGTAGTGGAAAAGACATCTGTATATTTATTTAAAAGTTCAAAAATTTTCTGCTGAATTTCTTCGTCTTGAATGTCCTTACTGATTTTATTTTTAATAGATCGTAAAAGGGATTCATCCGCAACTGATTTAGAGTGATTGATTTCAGCAACGGTAAGAATACGATGTTTATAAACTTCTACATCCAAGATATGTTGATTTTTGTGAATTACTAAAGTGTTATTTAAATGATTACAGACTTCGATTTTACATTGCTGATGTGAGCCTACTGTATAAATAGCTTGTGTGACAGACAATCCGTTAGTTTTCAAAGTATCGGAAAGGATTAATATTTCAGATCCCGGTAGTGTTTTCTTTATTTGCACTATTAAATTCGAAGGTATGTTTGGTTCGATATATTGCGTGCAAGATGATATTACGGGTGAACGAGAATTCTGCTGGGTCGCGTGTATTATTTCTTTATTAGTGAGACAAGTTATTGGTTCTTCAACGTACGTTACGGTTACATTTGTCGTCTCCTTTTTATCCAAAACTGACTTTAAAGTATTAGAAGACTTATAGAATTTCCCTTTGATATACACGCCGTGCTTTGCAGGAGCTAAGATAATGTTTTGATTTCCCATAGATGGGTATCCTATAATTACAGCTGGATACATATTAATGTTTTTCACAACAACAAATGTATCGGCAAACGTGCGATTACCGACTCTGAACTGAATATGAGTTATGCCTATGACGTTTAATTCATTATTTCCTATACCTGAAAGTCTGATTCCTGATTTTTCAATCGGAAAGTTCGAAAACAACAAATGATGCGTCTTCAAATCCATAATATTACGTGGACTACCAGAGTCAAAAAATAACGTAAAGGATTTGTGTTCTAAATTTACAGCATATAAGGTTGGCCGTAACTCATTTTGGCTTATTATTGTATGAATTCGTTGCAAATCTACGGGAGCATGCACTGTTTTACTTAATTCGGCCGTGTGTTTCATAGGAAAATCTATTGTCTCACAATTATCTGATAAAACATTAAATTGATTATTCAATACTATTGATGTTGACATAAATGACCTTGACCCAACATCACTCTCTTCCCCTCTAGAGTTAACTATGTGGTATTTGCTTTGCTCTGCACATTCTGAAAATTAGGCTGACTTTGCGAGGTCTGGTTTGACGGCCCAGGCTCAGCGATATTTGAAGAAGTGTTTGTTTGTTTCGGACTCTGAACTGCATTGACATTTTGTTGTTTCTTCTTATTGTTAAAATGAGGATTTTTCTTTTTATTTCCATATGGAACTGACTGTGGAATTGACTGTGTATTTCTAGGATATTGTTGTGTCTTACGCGCGTAACATTGACTATAAGAATGTGATCCTGTGTTGTGAACTGAACAAAATTTCGTTCTACAGTCTGCGCTTATGTGACCTTGACGTTTGCAGTTGTAACACGTCACTCCCGCTACTGGATTATTAATTACGTTCACTGTTTGTGGTTTTGTTTCATTCTTAGCAAAAACTTGAGTTAACACGGGATCGAGATCTGGACACTTGGACATGTGCTTCTTTATCTGTTTATAGACATCCAATTCCGTACTTGCAGGCATTAACTTCTTATCAAAGCACCGCACTAAAGCTTCAGGCAACATAAGTGTCATGCAAGTTAAATACATTAATCGTAAAAAATCTTTCACGGAGATATTATCGTTAGTAACCCAAGTGGAATTACCTAAAATGTCCTGATATTCGTTAAGCCTATCAGCTAGTGCTCTCTCAACAACATTAAGCCGATTCATAGTGGCTTGATTAAGTGTATTTCGTAACGTTAACACCACATCCAAAGCTTCCTCACCCCCATAGATCGCGCGTAACCTAACTTTGAAATCATCCCAAGTAACTGCTTCCTGAAATGAAACACCTCTTAAATACGCACTCGCATCCCCCTTAGAAAAATCTATAAAACTTTTAGCTTCTTGTAATTGTACAAAAGGATCTACGATTTGTTTGGCATTTAAATGGGCATCAACGGATGAAATCCATGACTCCACATTTTGTGGCAAGAACCCGTTGACACGGCCTTGAAAAGGAAGGATTGCTGACCTGGCATTTACAAGCGTCACAATTGGAGGAGGATTAGCCTGGCCTACACCACTAGGTCCAGGGGTAGGGCTGACAGGAGGAGCCATGACTGCTGTATTCTTTTTTTTTTCTATCTCTTTGACCCCTTTCAATCCTATCAAAATATCTATATGAGTACAGACGCCCACTGCGTAAATGCATATGTATAATAAAATTCCCCCAACAATGTTACTAATCCCAATACATTTCCCCCCAAGAGTTTATGAAAGAAAAAGGAATTAGCACAAAGAAAGAAAAATTCTAAATGAGAATTCGGAGTTTCTTATAACAAAGTTTAGGAATTCACTCACCCCAGTAATAATTGACTAACGACTTGTGATAACTACACTTCACTGCACAAACTGAAATGAATACAAAATCTTTGTACTTAGCTTATATATGAAGTCGAGTCGTCTCTCTCTCTCTCTCTCTTGATGTTTTGTTAGCGATGTCTCGTTCTAGTTTCTTGTAGAATGTAGGTCTTCCTGGATATGTTTTGCAATAGTTGAATGCCAGTCCTTGGGTTTCCTAGGATGTTGATTGAAGATTCTAGTTGTATACTAACATATGTTGGTGTTAGCATTTCCGTTGGACTTAGTCAAAATTGTAGATTTTTGTAGATAGTTCTGAGTTCTTGAAGATCTTTATCAGGTATTACAGCTTTTATTTTGAAGTCTTGAAGATCATTCTCTGGTTTTACAGCTTTTATGTTGAAGTCTTGAAGATATATCTCTGGTTTTACAGCTATTTATTTTGAAGTCTTGAAGATATTTCTCTAATTCTTAGAGTTTAATCGCTGTCTTTGAGTTTAATCGCTGCCACCATTTATTGGTGTGCTACTGTCTTAAGCACACATTTGAGTATGAGTTGTTTTCAAATGTATTTGAATGGTTTACTGAACACATTTTAGTAGTTTTTAAGTTTTATTGTGAATAACAACTGAGTTAAACATCTCCATCACTGGAGGAAGCTGTGTTGGTCCACATGACCAATTCTGGTGAAGTTTAGATAAGAACTGAACAAATTACTGATATCCCAAATATCGTTCACTTGCTTTAATTTGGCTAAGTGACGGAATCGGAAGACACCTGCATCCGGTGACGTCACAAACTTTCACACGAAGAGACAATGTGTTGACACTAAGAAAGAATGACAACTTAGCATCTTACATCCTGTACACAATTTGAGTTGACCATAGCAAATCTCACGGTCAGCTCTTCCAACCAACATGACATATTACGTCATTTGTTTTAAACATGTAATATTACTATTCTAATCATTACATATATATATATATATATATATAATAGAAAGATATATATAATGAATCTACAATTTTTCATCAATATATTGGATCAAAAATGAAAATCTCCATGAACGCATTTTGGTGATTGAAAATATTAATTTGCGTCATGAAATCTTTCTATTTTTAATGGGTACAGGATAGTAAAGAGAATTCCAGCAGCCATCATGTAATTTTACATACTCTCTCTCTCTCTCTCTCTCTCTCTCTCTCTCTCTCTCTCTCTCTCTCTCTCTCTCTCTCTCTCTCTCTCTCTCTCTCTCTTTCTCTTTCTTTATATATATATATATATATATATATATATATATATATACATATACATATACATATACATACATATATATGTATATGTATATATATTCAAGTACATGTAATGTGTTTAGTAAGTAGCAGAAGAAACGTCTATGTTGAATTATGATAGATTTCTAAATCCCGTTACTCCACAGTAGGATTGATTTCAATAAAGAAATCTGTTAATGATATTCATATTGATAAAGTTAATGATTAATGCTTTCTACTTTTCAACAGGATAGAGTTATTATATAATACTGACTTGAGTTATTATTACTTGAAATCCTGTGCATGTTTTAGCCCAAGGTGTAATGCGAGTATCAATTTTTGCATATTCAATTAAAAACGATATTCGTTGTTACTTACCTAACATATTATCCCCAGGATATAACAAAGTTTGTTTCAAAGGGATGCGAAATTTTCATCCTTTCGTCTGGCTTCGATTCCTGGAAGAGGAATTCCGATAACCCAAAGGAAGAGATGAGAGTAAAGAGTAAAACTCGAGGCATTTTTCCTTTTCGCGCGAAATTGGTCTGGAAGAGGGTAAAGGGAATGGAAGGTCAGATCGCTCTTATCTTTAAACAGATACTATCTCTGCTTTTTCAAGATTCTTTACTTGGTTCTTGCAGACAAATGTATACGTCTATTCAAACTTTGATGTGAGGGAAAAGTTTTTTCAATTTCTAATCGTTATCTTTGAAAGCGTACAGTTAAATTATGATAGAAACTATGGTACCAAGAAGTCTACAAATAGTGAAATTTATCATTCTCACGTATTTTACGTGAAAGTAAGTAACTAATGTGTAGGTTTTATGTTAATGCTTCATACTCCCGTAGCTTCTGCCAACACTTTTAGTGAATTTTTACAAAAACAAATATTTTGTAATTTAGATCTTGTTGTCTAATTTGTTAATGAAATTTGCGAATTATGACCATAAAACATTATAGTTATGTAAATGCAGGCTGGAATTTCCTGTACTTTTGTATATCCAGCAAAAATAGGAAGCTTACATTTAGAGCTTAATTTTAACGGCAGTGCAAATGAAATTTGAATTATATTTTCAATCACCAAAATGCATTCATAGGGGGTTTCATTCATCAATTGAATTGGGAAATCTCTTTGTGTTCATTGGGGAGATTATTCATTGATATGGATGATAAGTACTTAATTTTACAGTATATATAATTTTTTAGATTAGCTTTTTCTATATAGAATTATTTTCCTAATGCTTATTCAGACAAGAATAGTGTGAAAATCAGATAAATTTTCATACCCATTAAAGGTATGTTTAGTTTTAGGTTTAAGTTTAGTTTTATTCCCAATTTTTAACCAAAGTTCAAGGTTGAGACATAATCTCTTCGGTTTTGACTAAGTCTACGCCTGGAATTTGGTTTAGTTTCCTCTTCAAAGTTGATCGGGGATGCTATAGGTAGTAGGTTGGCTAGAGCACCAGCCACCCGTAGAGATACTACCGCTAGAGAGGTATGGGGTCTTTTGACTGACCAGACAGTACTACATTGGATCGTTCTCTCTGGTTATGGTTCATTTTACCTTTGCCTACACACACACTGAATAGTCTGGCCTATTCTT
>NC_090746.1:61508749-61511249 GCF_036898095.1 Palaemon carinicauda | reverse complement strand
CCATCCCTTGTCCAAGCTTGGGTGGAGAGGGGAATTGGGCGCCGGTCTTATGATATAGGTATGATCGGCCTCTAGGACATTTCCATGTTCCTTGCCCTGCCGCTCATGAGAGACTTTTAAACCTTTATCCACTCTGAAGTTATTCATTCTTCGAATAATAGGAAACTTTATAGTCACGAGAATGAAAAGCAGGAAATTCGTCGAAAATCCCATGAAATTCTATTGTTCTCTTGTATTCAAAGTTGCAATGTCGTGATTAATTTCACAGAATTTTGTTGTTCAGTAGGGTTCGAATTGACGTTTTCTTTATGATGTATCATCTTGTTTTTCTAATAAGGGAATTTTGATGTATCACTCATTTGTCAGTCAATGCATAATTTTGTTTGCTTTTATAAAGATCATATCTGGATGTCTTCTCTTTTGAATGAAGTTGTGGAAATTGAGCCGCATTTAGTTGCTTTTAATCCTTTATAAATTATAGTTGTAAGCTTCTATTAAAGTTGATACGTGATATAAATAAATCCTTATTACTCCAATTCTCCCCAAATTGATTCCTTAAGAAGGATTCCGGTAGCATTTGCCCAAAATCCTAGCATCATTAAATTCTGAAATTGTGGTTCACACATTTTATTTAAGCAGGCAAGATTGTAGTTCGTTGTTTTAGCCAAGTTCATGAATAATCCCATTACAGCTTTTATATTCTCCCTCTTGATTTGTTCATTAAAATGGGGTAAATACGTTGCTTTCTTGCTACAAATTTTATCAAACATTTTAAAATTGAAGCGTGAATTTAAATATAGATTAACTCATGATTTTTTTTTTTAACGTGTTCTTTGGAATTGGAAATGGAACTTTATGCTTAGTTTAAAGGTCGCTCATGAATTGCAGAGGCAAAGCACAATGTCAATACCCTAGAGACTGACCATATATACCTGTAATCAGCGCTCAGTCCCGGTCTTTATCCGAACTAGGACCAGGTGGGGCCAGCTAATGGTTGCTGATGACTCAGCAGTTAGACCTATAGGCTCCCACAAACCCTCCATCCTTAGCTCACAGGGATGGTGAGGTTTCAGACATTACAAAAAAGTTTAGAAATAACGTGGGTCTCGAAGCCCAATCCAGCAGATAGCCAGGCAGGGACGTTTCCAATTGGCTACCACAACCCTAGTTGATAGATTTTTTATAATATTTTAATGACTACATCAAAATTATCAACTTGCTGAAACAAAAAGGCATCCCTCAATTTTGAATGTTATTTCTCTCTTTTTCGTTTATATCTTTGTTAAGAGATAACTCCGATTAAATAACGTGTCGTTTTTGTTCTTTTATTTTAGAATAGTTGTCGACTTATTTAATTGTATTATAAAAAGTATGAACAGTATATCTTAAAAGCATTATTTATGTTTTCCTTCTTAATAAAGATTTTGAATCATGTGTTTTCAAGCGTAGGAGTTTTGGAATTCTATTGTTCCTTAGTTTCGCTTGAGGTTTAGAACCTCCTTAATATAAAATATATATGTACACGGACCTTACATCAAATAAGCAAAAAAGAATTACCCGGTCTCTCTCTCTCTCTCTCTCTCTCTCTCTCTCTCTCTCTCTCTCTCTCTCTCTCTCAACCGTACCCCCCCCCTTTCTTAACTACCACACGCTAGTTTGGGCAATTTGTGGGAGATTGTTGTTTTTCGAGCGGTTGCCGTTCAACGAGACAGGAATATATAAATGTATATCATCATCTCCTACGCCTATTGACACAAAGGGCCTCTGTTAGATTTCACCAGTCATCTCTATCTTGAGCTTTTAATTCAATACTTCTCCATTCATCAATTCCTACTTCGCGCTTCATAGTCCTCAGCCATGTAGGCCTGGAGCTTCCAATTCTTTTAGTGCCTTGTGGAGCCTAGCTGAACATTTGGTGATTTAATCTCCCTTGGGAAGTGCGAAGAGCATGCCCAAAGCATCTCTATCTAGCCCCCATCATGATCTCATCCAAGTGGAAAGTTAATGTCAACGGAGTCTTATTAAAAATTTCCAGACGAATTTCCAGACTCCATTAACATTAACTTTGAACTTGGATGAGATCATGATGAGGGGTAGATGGAGATGCTTTGGGCATGCTCTTCGCACTCCCCAAGAGAGATTAGTTCACCAAATGTTCAGCTGGGCTTCACAAGGCACGAGAAAGGATTAATGAGGTAGAATCGTTTAAGTATGAAGGAACTATGATCTCCAATACAGGGTCTTTAGAATTAGAGTTTAGTGAAAGATTGAAAAAGGTAAATCAGACCATGATTAGGTTAAGTAAAATTTGAAAATCAAATGGCCTGAAAATACTTATAAAAATCAGACTATACGTCAGTTTAGTGAAAGCGGTGTTACTGTATGGACATGAGTCATGGGATGACAATGAAACAATCTTCAATAGATTTAGTAGATTTGAGAACAAAGCCTCCGGAAGGATATTGGGAGTTAAATGGCAGGACAGGATTAGAAACGTGGA
>NC_090746.1:61491249-61503749 GCF_036898095.1 Palaemon carinicauda | reverse complement strand
TTAGTTAGTCAGAGTGACATTCCTGGTTGTTTTGCTTTAATAAATTTTAGCTATTTAGCATTACATAGGATTTCCTTTCGTGCTTAGTATTATTTGGCGAAGTATTCGCCATTCTGGCCTACGCTAGGCCATGTAGCCTAGTCGTTTGGTCCTAGTACTTCATGCATGATTATGGTTTTTCCGAGTGTAATTAAAATTTTATTGAAGCTTTAGGCTATATTTTATACATTTTAGACTGTGTGGAATATTTCCAAGATAGTATACGAGTGAGTTTCGGTGAATTAGGTAATCGATTCTCTTGGTGCCTAGGCTAGTTGCTTATGGAGCCTTAGTATACTTTATCATACTCCCCGGTTACTTTCTTTTCTTCGGAGAAGGTATGCAATCCCTTTCCCTCTGTTTAAGCCTTGGGCTTATCCCTAAGTGGTTTTTTCCGAATTTATTTTCGATAAAACTATACTAGGGTGTTACTGTACCTTCCTGTTCCTGTAGTTATGGTTCAAGAGGGACAAAACAACAGAGTTTTTAGTCTGAGCTGTGTTGTCTGGCTTGGGGCTGAGTCCCCCTCGCTGACCTAACACATACAAAGGGAGCTTAGCTCCCTTAGGTCACTACCGAAGGTTTCTGTGGATATGATTCCTTCTTTTGTGATCTACCAGACTAGTCCTTGTTGCTGTTCTCGGGGGAGGATAAGTTCTTCCCTTGGGAGTAGCAATGCCTTCCTTGCTTTGGTGCTCTGGAAGCTGGCAAGTATTGCTGGCCTTTCCCCTTAGATCTCCCTTAGGCTAAGATAAGTTTCTTGGCTGCGGGTGATCTGTCACTAAAGCAAGGTTGGCAGGACCCTCTTGTCCCTTCCCCCTCTTTCTTCGTAATGGCCGAGCCATTACTGTACTGTACGTCGTTCTACATCTGGACCTAGTATAGGTTAGGATGTGGAATTGACTCAGCCCCTTGCCGGCCGGCAGAGCTGGCCGGCAGGGGTCTTACTGTACTGTACGTCGTTCTACTTCTGGACCTAGTATAGGTTAGGATGTGGAATTGACTCAGCCCCTTGCCGGCCGGCAGAGCTGCTGGCCGGCAAGGGTCTTATGTTTTCGAGTGCTGCCCGGACCTCTCTTGGTCCCTCATCCATGCCTGCCGGCAGAGCCGGACGGCATTGGTCAAGGAAGCCTGAATTAGTTTCTCCCCTTCCTTATATGCACTCTTTCGGTTGCCGGGCTTGAAGGTTGTGTACACTCTTATCCCGGCATCCATTCTATTTTTCTTCTAGTGCTGTACCTGTCCCGGCTGCCGGCCTATGAGGCCGGCAGCCGGGCAGATGTAGTCCTCTGGTTCTTTTGCTGCCGGCTGGCATCGGTCTTGTACCTTTGCCGGCCGGCTTATGTCAGCCCTTGTCTGCCGGTCACCAAGAGTGTGGCCGGCAGCTGGGTACTACCTTGTGTAGTTGCTGGCCGGCAGCCATTGCCGGCCAACACTGGCTGTTACCGGCCGGCAGTTGCTGCCGACCGGCACAGGCATTTGAACCAGAGTGCTGCCGCCCTATAGCTGTTAAGTAGTATACTTTAAAGCTAGTTGTGGTGTGTGCCGGCCGGCAAAGGCAGGCCGGCACACATCCCCCTATACTGTACTAGTATTCTTCAGTATAACATATACAGTAAGAAGAAAACTATGGTAAGGGTTTTGGTACAGCACTGTGTCTTCTAACACTATTGTTTTTTCTTGCACATCCCTTTGCTGTTGCCCTACAGATAGGAAGCTGAGTTCTTTCCTGTCTATTATCCAGGTTTTTAAAATCATTGCTTAGGTGTGAGCTTCACCTGTTTCCTCTGGAAACCTTGCATTGGTTACTCTAGAAGAGATAAACCATTTTGATTTTATTATCTGGAAGGCTGCAACAATGGGTTGTGAGGGAAACACAAGTGTGTGTCTTTCCTTTCTGAATTGTTATGCTATACTATGCATATCCAGTGATACATAGTTCACTTGATACTCATGGAAATTTCTTCTCTTTACAGAAGGACACTCCGAAGTGGGGAAGTGCTTTCTGCAATATCAGCAGCAAGAACCTCTGCGGACATGAGTTTTGTAGGAGACACGCAGCATACGCTGTCTCCAAGGATGATCTCCGGTATTGGGACCCTCAGGTATGTACTGTGTGCACTAACCTGATTACTGAGACCTTTAAATAGCTAGGAAGAAGCTTCGTACCTGGGTAAGGGGCTTCCAAAAGAACATTTCTGGCCCTTATCTTCCAAGTGAGAAGATGAGGGCGTATCTTTTCCCTAAGGCATCAGCTGATGCAGTGATTCCCCAGCCTCAAGAGGAGATCCCCTAAGTTCAGATCCAGGTGGATGCTGAAGTCGCGGTCGCGATGCACGACATCCAGTTAGATGACAGGATGTCTGATGTGGACGGGTGTCAGGAGGAAGACCTCCTGGCAGAAGCCCAGGATGAAGTTCAAGCCCCAGACGTTGTAGAGGTAGACGGCTACTCCGGTTCAGATTCCGGAGCCTATTCCCTCTACATCGGCCGGTCTCCCAGTAGAGCTGGGACAGGCCCTCTCTTCTATTGTTGTAATGATCCAACAAATGCAGAAGGAGAATCAGGAGAAGGCGGCTGCAATGGAACTGCGAATGCAGTGCCTTGCAGAATCACATGGGCCCCAGAAAAAGCTCAATGTGAAAGACCTTCCCTTGTGCTCAGATGCTAACCCATGGAGGTATGCTGAGCACATGCCGATGACGACTGGAAAGATCGTCATCTCGGATAAGCTGGGCTCAGTTCCCCTGGAGGAGGTGGAATTCTGGCCCAGCAAGGCATCATATCCGGACTGTTATGTCCGGCTGAGGAAGGAACCAGCTTCAAAGGAGGAGACAGAGCCGAAGGAGGTCATAGTAATGGACCATGCTAAGGCTCAAGCTCTACTTTCATCCTCGATGAAAGAGAGGGGCTTCTCTAACTCAAAGGTAGCCGCATTGAATAGGAAGCTCCCTTCCTTTGTGTCCTCGCCTACTAGAGCCTTCCCCTTTTTACAGAAAGGGTTTCTGGCTGTACTAAAAGCAGTCGAGGCCGGCAAGTCTTGCCCCTCCCTAGAGGAGTGTAAACCCTTGTCGCTGGCCCTGCCTATGGACCACAAAGACTGGAAGGACGTCCATCTTACGTTCTCAGTTGGAAAGTTGGAGGCTGATATTGCCGGACGTCAGTTCGGCAAGGACCTCCCTAAGCTGTCTGACTTTCTTTTGCGAAGTGAGTTCGATACAAAAGAAAGACTGACTGCCTCAATGTCTCTTCAGACTACTCTCGAGACGATGGCAAGGGACCCCAAGGTCCATGAAATGTTCATGGTAGTGGCCAAGACTCATCTGGCCACAGTGACGAAGGATCTTTATGGCTTCGTCAAGGCAAGGAGAGCTTGTAGGGAGTTCGTGTTTACCTCGGCTACGGTGAGGCACGAGCCAAAGAAACTAATCTCCTCCAACATTTGGGGAAAAGACCTTTTCCCTACCGACTTGGTCAAAGAAGTTGTTGATAAGGCCGCCTTGGAGAATAGAAACCTTCTCCAGAAGTGGGGCCTGGCTATCAAAAGAAAGTCTTCCCCGGATGAGGGTCCTCAACCAAAGAGGAAGACTATGAGGACTAGGCTACCGTCTCGGCCAGCCAAGCCTCTTAGACAGCAACAGCAACTGCAATTGCCATTGCCCCCAGTGCCCCAGATCGTGGCACAAACCCCTACCACTTCTTAGTGGGTACCCCAGGCCGTGTCGACACAGTCCACGGCATTCACCCCAGCGTTCGAAGGGCAGTCTACTTCCTTTCAAGCAAAGCCTAGAGGAGCAGCCAGAGGCTCGTCTAGACGCCCCTCAAGGGGAAGGGGATTCAGGGGTGGTCGTGGTCAGGAAGGCAAGACCTCAGGACGGCAGTCCAAGTGAGGTGATGCCGGTAGGAGGGAGACTTCTGAAATTTCGGGATCGGTGGACCTTCGATCCCTGGGCCCACAGCCTACTCAAGAATGGACTGGGTGGGAGCTGGTACAGCACTCCACCCCCGTGCCTTCGGTTTTTCCAACACTCCACCCCCGTTATGGAGGAGTACGTTCAAGAACTGTTGGAGAAAAAAGGTGATCCGAAGGGTGAAGCCCATCAATTTCTAAGGGAGGCTGTTTTGTGTTCCCAAGAAAGACTCGGAAAAGCTCAGAGTCATTCTGGACTTGTCGCCACTCAACAAGTTCATAGTGAATTGCAAATTCAAAATGCTAACACTGCAACACATAAGGACCTTACTGCCCAAGAGGGCATATTCCGTCTCTATAGACTTGTCAGACGCCTATTGGCACATTCCAATTAGCCATCGACTCTCCCCTTACCTAGGGATCAGGCTACAACGAAGACTATACGCCTTTGGAGCCATGCCATTCGGGCTAAACATAGCCCCAAGGATTTTTACGAAGCTTGCGAGCGTAGCTCTCAAACAATTACGCCTAAAGGGAATTCAGGTAGTAGCCTACCTGGACGACTGGTTGGTGTGGGCAGCATCCGAGACAGAATGCTTGCAAGCTTCCAGTCAAGTGATCCAGTTCCTAGAGTACCTAGGCCTCAAGATCAACAGAAAAAGTCTCGACTTTCTCCATCTCAAAAGTTCCAGTGGCTGGGAATCCACTGGGACCTTTTGTCACACCGTTTCTCCACCCCGGCGAAGAAAAGGAAGGAGATAGCGGGTTCTGTCAAGAGACTTCAAGATTCCGAAAGGATATCAAGACACGAGCAGGAGAGAGTACTGCGCTCTCTCCAGTTTGCTTCGGTGACAGACCCAGTGCTAAGAGCACAGCTAAAGGATGCAATCGGAGTTTGGAGAAGTTATGCATCAAACGCGTGAAGAGATCTGAGAAGACCAGCCGCTTCGGCTAAGTACTCTTCTCAGGCCTTGGTCCCAAGCCAGACATCTAAAGAAGTCGGTTCTTCTTCAGCCACATCCCCCGTCGGTGACGATTCACTCAGACGCCTCGAAGGAGGGATGGGGAGGTCACTCTCATCGGAAAAAAGTCCAGGGGACTTGGTCCAAGCTATTCAAGACCTTTCACATAAAACTTTCTAGAAGCTAGGGCAGTGCTCCTTACCTTAAAGAAAGTCTCCCCGCGTCACTCGATCCACATAAGGTTGGTGATAGACTGCGAGGTAGTTGTGAGATACTTGAATCGACAAGGATCGAGGTCACCACCTGTCAACCAGGTGATGTTGGCCGTCTTCCGATTGGCGGAAAAGAAGAAGTGGTACCTGTCTGCAGTTCACCTTCAAGGAGTCCGCAATGTGACAGCGGACGCTCTATCCAGGTTCACACCGATAGAGTCGAAATGGTCCTTAGACGCAGGATCATTCTCCTTCATTCTGAATCAGTCCCAGAACTGCAGATAGACCTCTTTGCGACGAAAGACAACAAGAAGTTGCCCCTGTACGTGCCCTGTACGAGGACCCCTTAGCGGAAGCAGTGGACGCGATGTCCCTCGACTGGAACAGATGGTCCAAGATTTATCTGTTCCCTCCTCACAACCTTCTGTTGAGGGTCCTCAACAAACTGAGATCCTTCAAAGGGTAGCGGCAATAGTGGCCCACAAGTGGCCGAACAGCGTGTGGTTCCTCCTGGCATTGGAACTGTAGCTGAAGTTTGTACCACTACCAGATCCAGTTCTGACCCAGCGAGTCCAGAAGTCAACTGTCTGCGCTTCATTACAGAAAACCCGGACCCTGCAGCTCATGATTTTCTCTCCCTAGCGGTGAGAAAGCGTTTCGGGATTTCGAAAGCCAGTCTAGACTTCCTTGAGGAATATAAGTGCAAATCTACTAGAAGGCAATATGAGTCATCTTGGAGAAAATGGGTGGCCTTTTGTCAAGGCGAAGAATCCGCAGGAGATCTTGACAGACTTCTGCTTATCTTTCTTCTCCACCTCCATGGTCAAGGGTTAGCAGCGAACACGATTTCAGCGTGTAAGTCTGCTTTGACAAGACCCATTCTATATGCCTTCCAGGTCGACCTAGGTAACGAGATCTTTAACCCTGGATAGGTACGGTGGGTCGTTTGCGACCCCGAGCGTCAAAAAAAAACAGGTTTTTCTCACGTGACTCACCCCTGTGACTGAATTTGTGGGTGATCGACCTGCAGGAGGTGTCTCCCCTACACGCTCTAGTAGTGTCCAGATGTGCATTGCTGTAGCTGTACTCCTTCCCCGATTTCTGAGACGCATCGGGGTCGTTCGCGTCCGAGTTTACCCTTCTGAGGTAGTTTGCATAATTATCAAAGTTATTACGTATTATGAAATTGTCGTAGAATGGTGCAACTTGTATAGGTTATCAGTTGTGGAAAGTCTTGGTGGATTGTTTGGCTACCATGTGCATGTTTTTTTTTTTAGTTAAAATGTCGTTCATCACCACGAGGACCATTTTACCGCGAGTGCCCCTTTTTCATTTTTTTTCATTTTTTTGCCAAGTCATTTTTCCGTAAGATATTGCCAAATAGTGTCGTAAAACTTTTGCTTGTTTAGTGTTGGAAAGTGTGTCTAGATGATCTGGCTACCCATGCATGACTTTGTTTTTGTCAGATACGACGTAGTTATTGGTATATTGGGTATTTAACTGCGGTTACCAATTTCTGTTTTTTTTTCAATATTTGTAAAAATTACTACGTAGTAAGGAATTGCCGTATATTATTCATTTTTTTTTCATGTTTATGTGTTAGAAAGTGTGCCTTGATGGTTGGGCTAACACGTGCATGTCTTTTTTTTTATCTGAGATGTCGTATATTAGAATGTCGGGCATTTTACCGCGAGTGTCCCTTTTTAATTTTTTTTAATTTTTTTGCCAAGTCATTTTTCCGTAAGATATTGCGAAATAGTGTCGTAAAACTTTTGCTTTTTTAATGTTGGAAAGTGTGTCTAGATGATCTGGCTACCCATGCGTGATTTTGTTTTTGTCAGATACGACGTAGTTATTGGTATATTGGGTATTTAACTGCGGTTGCCAATTTCTGTTTTTTTTCAATATTTGTAAAAATTTACTACGTAGTAAGGAATTGCCGTATATTATTGATTTTTTTTTCATGTTTATGTGTTAGAAAGTGTGCCTTGATGGTTGGGCTAACACGTGCATGTCTTTTTTTTTTATCTGAGATGCCGTATATTAGAATGTTGGGCATTTTTCCGCGAGTGCCCCTTTTTATTTGTTTTGCATTTTTTTGCTTAGTCATGTTACCGTAAGGAATTGGCAAGTAGTGTCGCAAAACTTATATTTTTATAGTGTTGGAAAGTGTTTCTAGATGATCTGGCTACCCATGCCTATTTTTTTTTTAGCCAGATATGGCGTATATATAAGTATGTGTTCGATTTTCCTGTGATTGCCATTTTTTCGTTTTTTCCCATTTCTTTCAAAATTACTACGTACTAAGGAACTATCACAGAGTAATATTTCATTTATATGTTTATTTGTCGGAAAATATGCCTTGATGGTTTGCCTAGCACGTGGCTGAAATTTTTTTTTTCTGAAATGCCGTATATTAGAATGGCCATTTTTCCACGAGTGCCCCTTTTTATTTGTTTTGCATTTTTTTGCTTAGTCATGTTACCGTAAGGAATTGGCAAGTAGTGTCGCAAAACTTATATTTTCATAGTGTTGGAAAGTGTTTCTAGATGATCTGGCTACCCATGCCTATCTTTTTTTTAGCCAGATATGGCGTATATATAGGTATGTGTTCGATTTTCCGGTGATTGCCATTTTTTCGTTTTTTCCCAATTCTTTCAAAATTACTACGTACTAAGGAACTATCACAGAGTAATGATTCCTCTAGATGTTTATTTGTCGGAAAATTTTGTTTACTTTTTTTTTGATTGAATATCATCAAATTTTTTTAGTTAAAATATTGTTTTACATTTTTTTTTTTCGATTTTATTTCCCTTCTAAAAAAATTTTTTGGGTCAGAATTTTAATTTTATAAACGTAAAATAATCGACAATTATCCAGCAACCCACCATACAATTTTTATGCATATCCAATATTAATTAGATTAGTAAATAACACCTTGAAATTGACATACCCTTCCTACATTTCAAGTGGCAGATTAGGGAGTCTGAGTCAGTGTGGTTGGCGGCCATTTTGTGGACATATCCGAAGCGTAAGCTGCCCTATCTATATATATTCTTGTTCCCTATAGAATTTGTGATATTTTGGTATATTTTTACCTGCATAAATATCATATTATATATTAAATATATGTATTTTTTTACGAAATTTCCAAGTACTCAAAAAATTACCTTTAGATATGGCCCCTGATATAAATGTAATTTACAAAATAATGAAGATTTTTTTACATATTTCTATTTTAGGATAACATATGTTTATTCCCTAAAAAAATTAGCCACTTCCTATTTCATTTGGGTACCCAAAAAAATTCATGAAATTTGGACAATTTTTTTTGGCCAAAAAAAGTTACCCTTTTTTTCTCATTTCAGATCTTCACCTCCATGGGTCTGACTTCATCCAAAATACATCAAGATGTGTCCTAAACATTCAAGAATCAATTCCTAAAAGGATTTGTGTATATATGTATAAACTTTTTTTTTATGAATTTTTATGTCAGGTCTTTTTTTTTTTCTACTTAATTTTTTAAAATATTTATAATAAATAGTTTTTCTGCAGATGAGTAGTATTTATCTTTACAGTTGTTTTAAGCATTCATTGAAGTTTTTTTTGGCAAAAGAAAAAAGGAGGTTACTGCAAAAACTGATTTTTCAAGAATTTTTTTTGGCGTCGGGGTCGTTCGCGTCCGAGTATACCCTTAAAGGGGTGTCCGAGGACCGTACCTATCCAGGGTTAATAAAGTCCCGAAAGCCTGTGCTAGGCTCAGACCTTCAGCACCTCCAAAGCCCATTTCATGGTCTTTAGACAAGTTCTTCATTTCGCTTCTCTGTTGAACAATGAAGAGTGTGCGTTAAAGGATTTGACACAAAAAGTTATTTTCCTATTTTGCATTCGCGTCCGGGGCCAGGGTTAGTGAGATTGTAGCCTCTCGAGAGAGGCAGGTCGTGTTCAGTTCCTGGTTGGGGGAGAACTGAACCTGTTTCCGGATCCTACGTTTCTCGCCAAGAATGAGTTACCCACCAACAGGTGGGGTCCCTGGAGAATCTGCCCTCTGAAAGAAGATGCATCTCTATGTCCAGTAGAATGCCTAAAGGTCTATCTTCATAGAACTTCAGACTTCAAGGGTGGTCAACTATTCAGGGGAGAAACATCAGGCTCAAATTTATCTCTGAATCAACTCAGAGCGAAAATCACATATTTTATTCGCAGAGCGGATCCTGACAATACACCCGCAGGTCACGCTCCGAGGAAAGTTGCCTCATCCTTAAATTTCTTTAATTGTATGGATTTTGAACATCTCCGTTCATACACTGGCTGGAAGTCTTCCAGAGTGTTCTTTCGCCACTATGCGAAGCAAGTAGAGGAACTAAAAGAGATCTGTGGTAGCAGTGGGTCGCGGTTTAACCCTACTGTTTAACTCTGCGAGGAACAGTGGTCTTAATTGGGACGATTAATTCCAGGGTGAGTGTGTAGTTACATACTGTACTACAAACTAAGTGAGGGCACTGTGTTGCCCATCCAGACTGTTCCATTTCCGAAGGTGAACCTAGCATAAGTGCAGACATGTGTGCCGAGCGTTTCTAACGCTAATGTCATTGATTTGTAATACAGGCTTTTATGACTTTGATACTTCGGTATCTTAAAAGTGGCATCTAATGTTTTTTCTTTTAGACAAACAAGCTCTGTTTACTATCATACTTATGCTTAAAGTTTTGGGTTATCCTCTTCTTATGTATATATATATATATAATTGTGGTTAACCTGTCTATTTATTGCCTGTCAATAATCTGGTTCTTGAGAACCTTGCGTCTCCTTCACCTGTGTCAATTTATTGGTATAATTGAGCATTCATTCTATGTACCTTATCTGGGATAATTCTAATAGAATTGTTCCTTTATGCAAGCTATGTTGCATTGGTTTTCCTCCTATGCGGATATAAAACCTTTGTCCAATACAAGTATTGTGCGGAGAACTGGTCGATATTTCATATTGACGCAGTGGTTCTTTACAAACTATGCTTTACTTAATATAGGGCGAGACCACTATATTAGCTTGCCTGGTATTCATACATAGGTATATGTACTCTTCGAGACTTTTCCAGAGTCTAGTAGGACTCTTCCCTGTAGGGGGCAGGAAGCTCTAACATAGTTTATAGTTAGTTGAAAAGATGTATAACGGTAACATCTTAGGTCTCTAGGTCAAGTTGACCGGGAAAAAATTACCTCCGGGGAGTACGGCACGTTCTGAGAATCCACAGATACAGTAATGCTCTGGTACACTTCCATCAGGACGACATGGCTTGAGCCCAAAAAACGGATTTTGAGCGAAGCGAAAAATCTATTTTTGGGTGAGATGGCCATGTCGTCCTGATGGACCCGCCCTTGCCTTTCTAAGAAAGGGCTGTAGGACCCCTCCCTACATACAGTATCTGTAGCACCTCGTGTACGCTACAAGGAATACAGATGGCGCCAGGATTGGCGCCAGGCACGCATACGACTCGGAGGATAGGGAAGCCTTGGGAGCGGCTCCCCTTTTTCTTTCCCGAATTCGTATCTCGCCAATCACCTCCTACGAGACGAAATCTCTGTCCAGGATGTAGATTGCCATGTGGCGTGTCTAGAATACGTCCTCTGATATGTCGCGATATCCCTTTCACGAGGGATACTCGCTCCAGGAGTTAGAATTCTGGTACCTTAAGGTAAATTCTCTGGGAATATCGCCGTAGTTGTAATATACCCTAGGAAGCTACCCTATAGGAACTTCCATCAGGACGACATGGCCATCTCACCCAAAAATAGATTTTTCGCTTCGCTCAAAATCCGTTATATATGTGTGGGTATATATATTTATTTATATATATATATGTATATTAATATATGTACTGTATATATATGTATATATATGTTTATATATATATATATATATATATATATATATATATATATATGTTTATATATATATATATATATATATATATATATATATATGTATATATATATATATATATATATATATATATATATATATATATGTATATATATATGTATGTGTGTATATATATATGTTTATATATGTATATATATATGTATATATATGTATATATATGTATATATGTATGTATATATATGCATATATATGTATATATATATGTGTATACATATATATATATGTATATATATATATATATATATATATATATATATATATATATATATATATATATAGGCCTATATATATCATGATCATCATCATCCTTTCTTACGCCTATTTACTCAAAGGGCCTCGGTTAGATTTCGCCAGTCTAGATTTCGCCAGTCTAGATTTCGCCAGTCATCTCTATCTTGAGCTTTTAATTCACTACTTCTCATACTTTGCGCTTCATAGTCCTCAGCCATGTAGGCCTCGGTCTTCCAACTCTTCTAGTGCTGTGTGGAGCCCAGCTGAACGTTTTGTGAACTAATCTCTCTTGGGGAGTGCGAAGAGCATGCCCAAATCATCTCCATCTACCCCTCATCATCATATCATCCTCATATGGCACTCGAGTAATCTTTCTTATAGTTTCATTTCTAATCCTGTTTGCCATTTAACTCCCAATATCCTTCTGAAGGCTTTGTTCTCAAATCTATTAAATCTATTTGAGATTGTTTCATTGTCATACCATGACTCATGTCCATACAGTAACACCGATCTCACTAAAGTGATATATAGTGTGATTTTTATATGTAATTTCAGGCGATTTGATTTCCAAATACTAGCCATTGTCTGATTTGCTTTTTTTTAATCTTTCACTAAATTCTTAATTCTAAAGGCCCTGTAATGGAGATCATAGTTCCTAAATACTTAAGTGATTCTACCTCTTTACTCCTTTCTCCTTCCAATGATATTTCATCTTGCATTGCATACTCCGTTTTCATCATTTCTGTCTTTCTTCTATTTATCTTTATCCCATCTTCGTGCGATATATCATGCATTCTGGTAAGCAAGTATTGCAAATTCTGTTGTGTTCTGCTAACAAGGACAGCATCATCTGCATAATGTAGGTATGTTAGTTTCCTATCCCCAATCCAGTCCAACCCTTCTTCACCATCTCCGACTGTTCTACGCATTACAAACTCCATGAGGAGGATAATCAACATAGGTGACAACACATTTCCTTTGAGTACTCCGCTGTTCACTGGAAATTCTTTTGATAAGACTCCATTAACATTAACTTTGTACTTGCTCTGCTCATGAACAGACTTAATCAGATTCACATATTTAAGAGGAATTTCATGATAATGCTGGACTCTCCACAATATTGGCCGGTGCACACTATCAAAGGCTTTTTCATAGTCCACAAAGAGTATCAAAAGGGGATTTCTATATTCTACACATTGCTAT
>NC_090746.1:61483749-61486249 GCF_036898095.1 Palaemon carinicauda | reverse complement strand
CATAAGCCGTCTGAGACTTAATACGATCTGTCTCTCACAGACTGCTTTACATAATTCATTTCGTTGTCAATATACTACAGATGACGGTGGTTTTATTTCTTGCTTATGTAAATATTATAATTTTTACCCTACAATGTCGTTGGTGTTGGAAAATCTCTGAAGAAATTTTATAATTATGTTTCTGGGGAAATATTATCAGGTTTCTAGGTAATTATAATGTTAAATACTTCATATGTTCAGTATATATATATATATATATATATATATATATATATATATATATATATATATATATATGTGTGTGTGTGTGTGTGTATATATCATACCAGACGAAAATAGAAACTGCAAACACCTTTCTGGTGTCTTTTGTGTTTTACGCGCGCGCGCACACACACACACACACACACATATAGTTACTTGGTTGACAAGTCACGTGCGAAAAGAACGTATAGAATAAAAAAAAAAAAGGATTAAACTATTTTATTGATTCTAACATTGTAATTCCTCCTTTGCTCTGTTATTTTTCGAGTTCTATTTATGTTTATTTTAGATTGTTTAATGTACATATAATCCAAGCAATGGTGCAAAAGCGAAACGTCCAGGATATTTGGTTGTAGAAAGACTCAATAAATACAGGGAGAAAATAATAAAAAGATGGAAGCCTTTGAAGGATCAAACCAGCCACGGCAAAAGAATCGTTCTGATGTGAGACACAAACGCATGGCTTGACTGTTGTCGCTAGGGAACAGCTTCCTCAGAATAACAAACCATGGAAGATGTCCTGGGTAGGAGAGGGGATTCCTATAGGAATTTATATTTCCTGGTCAATTCTCGTTTCTCTTGTGTACAGTTTTGGAGCACTCAATTAGATTCTCCCCGCACACTCCACCGCTAACAATTCTGTATTGCAACTGCATTTAGACTGGAAGGGGCGAGGAAGTTGGATGGTCTGAAATTGTATTGACAAATGAATTTTTTTTTTTTTTTTTTGAGCAATAGAATATATTTCCAGTATCGCTATTAACGTCCCTTTGTTTGACTTGGAATCCACAACTATTCAATATAATGGTTATACTTTATTATTATTATTATTATTATTATTATTGTTGTTGTTGTTGTTGTTGCTGTGATTTTTTTAGCTAAGCTTAGTGTAACCAGTCTAGCGTTTAGGCGGGACAGTCCTGCTTTTTCAATCTGTCCAACTTTTTTCTTTTTTTAAATTAGAATGTCCCCCTTTTTACTTTTGTAAGTTTTGTTCCGCCTTTTTTTGTGCTACAGACAAAACTGTCCCCAATTTAGTGGAATAGTACTGATATATTATCTTGGATTTCCCCCCCCCCACACACATATTTATATATATATATATATGTGTATACATATAGTTATAGATATAGATAGATAGATAGATAGATATAATATGTGTATATGTAGATAGATATAATATATATATATATATATGTATATATATATATATATATATATATATATATATATATATATATATATATATATATATATATATATAAAAATAAATAATTGTGTGTGCGCGTGCGCGCGTGTGTTTTACAGAAACAAATCCTGGTCACATTAAAAGCTATAACCCTAGTTGGAAAAGTAGGATGCTATAAACAATGAAAATAGCCCCGTGGGGAAAGAAACCCGATAGAATAGTGTGCCTGAATGTACCCTCTAGCAAGAGAACTTAACTTTCTTTGGTTCTCATCTTGTTTTGTTCCGCAAACTAGATTGTCTTAATTTATTTCTGTTCCTTCCTTCACCGTCGGAATTAACCTTTGTGGTAATGATTTATTACTTGTAATTCATTTATCTACTGTTAACATTATTTTAATTGTTCATTGGTTCTTATGTCGTTTATTTATTTCCTTATTTCCTTTCCTCATTGGGCTATTTTTTCTCTGTTGGAGCCCTTAGGCTTATAGCACATTGCTTCTCCAACTAGGGTTGTAGCTGAGCTAGTAATGATAATAAAAACATCTTACACACACACACACACACACACACACACTGTTTACTTACTGAGTCGGGATTGTATCCCCAACTAGACACCTTTCTTTGCAATAGCCATATCTTGCATCACCAGCACATCAGAAGGCTTATATACAATACAATGCTGTACATTTTTATCTTGAACTGGCAAGTACTTCCTGGACTTAATTCCTTACATTTCCTAAACATCTTTTTTAAACCACCTATCCAGCTTTTACTGGACCATATTCATACCCTGTTCAAGTTTTTTTCTAGACCCTCTTCTCCCCCTGTCAAAGACGTCTAAATTGTACGATTTTTCTTCACCACCATAATTATCCGTTCTTTCCGCATGATCGAACTTTATCAAAATACGTTGATACATATTTTCATCAACACTAGCCACTTTTTATACCTTTCCTGTCTCCATAATTCGTCGGTTTTATGAAAACAGATCATATTAACAGCTTCAACCATTTTCATTCATCATTGACATTTTAACATTCACTCTCTA
>NC_090746.1:61471249-61478749 GCF_036898095.1 Palaemon carinicauda | reverse complement strand
TTATTTCCTTAATTCTTTGTCGCGACCCATTTTATTTTTCACGCGACCCACTGAAGGGTCGGGACCCACAGTTTGAAAAACGCTGTGGTATAGACCACAAAGAGGGTATTATCATGAGGATAATTTCCCCTTGGGTCTTTGATCCCAACGCAGAGCGAATTCGATATGAAGAGGTATTTATGGCTTATATGAATGAATGAATATACATACATACACATACATATATACCTGCTGTACATATATATATATATATATATATATATATATATATATATATATATATATATATATATATGTGTGTGTGTGTGTGTGTGTGTGTGTGTGTACGGTATATATGGGTTCAGCTGAAATTACGATTCATTAAATACAGTATACATATACAGTATACATGGGTTCAGCTGATATTACGATTGCTTAATTCATCAATGATATTTCAAAGGTTGCAATGAAAATAAATTAATATTTCTTCATTTCAGAGATACTTTGAAGAAAACGAATACGAAATTGACCAAGTATAGGTTAAGATATATTCACATACATAAACACACACAAACAAACATACGCGCAAACATGTACCTCTGCACCATCACAGAGACCACCTGTTTGCAAAAGCATGATCGTTCCTCCCCCCCCCCCTGATTCCAATATTTATTTTCTTTATTGAAGCATTAGAAAGCATTATCTCATATTCTTTGTTTACCTTCATCGCTTATTGCAGAACCTTAGCGTGTCATCTCAGAAAATGCAAGAAAACAGGTGAAAAGATAAACATTAATTACTTTTTCCTAATTTTCCAGATATCTCCCAAGGAAGAATAAGACTCACCGGCCAGCCCTCTCCCCCGTCCCCCTCCCCCTCCCTCTCTCCACTGTGGCGGAATCAGAGTGAGCCTCAAGGTAAGAAAGGAGAAGAGTTCTCGTTGCAAGTTGACCGCTTTGATAAAACAAGTCTCGTAAAAGTTTTGGGGGATTTCGGTAACAGAATTCCCAAAGGGTGTTTTGCCGGACGAACTCCTTCTTCTTCTTCTTCTTGCGTTCTCTGGTGCCTTCGTAGATTCATTGTCGGAATGCTTAAATCTTTTCTCTCATATCGTTCCTAATGTTGAAAAATAGTCATAAAATTTGCTGACTTTTTTTTATATTGTTGTTGTTCTTCTGTGCTCTGTGATGCCTTCATAGATTCATTGTCGGTCTTGATAATACTTAAATATTTTCTCAAATCTTTCTTTAAGTAGGAAAAGGCTCATAAATTTTGGTGATGTTTGTTGATTTATTCGTTGTATATTTTACTTTTATTATCGTTCCTCTAGTTGAAAGATTCTAGCAGATAACGTTTGGTGATTTGTTATTTTAACCAAGACATGTGGATTTTTTATTTTTATTTTACTCTTATGAAGAAGTATTCTTCCCATTTTGTATTTCTCTGGAGTCTAGACGAAGCGATAGTTTTCTTTGATGCCAATCCTACAGAAGAAAGGCTCTGAAAGAAATGCGTTGCATTTCAGATGTATCTAGTTTATTTTCCCCCTCTTTTGTGGGCTTGGGAACTTTTTAGCAAAATCTCCTGATCGCAGTTTTAGACAGATTACCGGGGACATCAAAGGAGAACTGAATTATGTTTTGCTTAAAAAGGGTTTCTTTCCCTTGCGATATGTATAGAGTTGAGTCGTGTATAAGAAAAAAATATTTTGTTTAGAGGGAGGGGAGTGTTTGGACTAGACTGTATCTGTAAAGGACACGCTTGGCCTGAGTCCACTGAACCGCAACGGAAACCTAACGTGAATTTTTATCTTAATTCCATTATATCAAAAGTATTATGTTGTATTTGTGTGTGAGAGAGAGAGAGAGAGAGAGAGAGAGAGAGAGAGAGAGAGAGAGAGAGAGAGAGAGAGAGAGAGAGAGAGAGATTATGCATTTTGTAAGAATGCAGTATTACAAAATTATAGTTTTTTCCTCATGCAATGGATATGTACTGTACTATGCGTTTCCCTTTTCTTACCGAAGATATCTTGTGAATGCTATACAGTTTTTATCAGGCCGTGAGAGGAAACCCAATCGCATTATGCATCCTATTTTTTTTTTTCGGACGATATTTCAGATTTTTTCCGGTTTAGGATGCATCCGTTTGAATAACTCAAAGTAGATTATTAGTGGATTATGGCACAATTTGCATGGGAAATAGGTTTGTGCCGTTTTTCGGAGACATGTGAGCCTGTAATTTTGTAGGTAGCAGTGACTATGACGTGAATCCAAAATCCTATTACATCCTCTTCAGATATATATATATATATATATATATATATATATATATATATATATATATATATATATATATATATATATATATATATGTCTTATTTATAACTGTAATCGAACAGTTTAACATGTTTTTTCAAAAAGGCCCATAAAAGAAACACAGGAAATATGAATAAATCACACTATATTTCGGTCAATAAACATTGACCCTCTTCAGGATGTAAAGTACAAGTGAGGCTTACAGTTGTTGTTGTTGTTGGTGTATTAAAGCCAACACTTCTTGTTGGCACGGGCCTTTTTATTGTTAGGCCCGTAGGTATTCAAACACAAAAAATAGGTACAAAATTAAAAGATTGCCCAGCCTTACTGCTGGACACGGGCTTTTGTGTAGCAGCCCGTAGTATTTATTGCCCTAAGTAGGCAATAGTATCACAGCAGTACCAGTCTCTCATGTCTGGATTTGCAGCCGCTCAGCTCCTTGAGCGTAGCTGCAGGTGCGACCGCTCAGCCCCTTGAGCATAGTCGCCAGGTTGGCAAAGATAGGTCTTGCAACTGCTCAGCCCCTTGAGCGTGGTTGCCAGTGTGGTCGCTCAGCACCAAGAGCATGACCTTGCGGACCAAAAAGCAGGACCATTTGGAGCCGAAATGAAAGGTTTTAGTAGTAGGTAAAAGTGTTGATAGCAGTAAGTCCCAGTAAGTAGGAGAGACTGGGAGAGGAGGGAAGAATTCGAGTAGTAGGAAAAAGTGGCAGTTTTAAGCATAGATGCCTATCTCTGCACCGGGGAGGGTGAAACTAAGGGACTGAGGAGGGAATGAATTACAGAGGAGGGAGTCTTAGCAAGGGAGCAGACTTTGACTAGTAGTTGCAGTACTAGGGGGATCAAGGTATCCACTGGCAGGGCCTCTGCCAGGGATAAGATGGCAGATATTGCTGGGGGTTGGGGAGGAGACTTCACAGCGCTGGAGGTTGGCTCTTCAGCTGGGCTAACAACAGCGCTGGGTTCTTGGTCCGTGGCTGCAGTAGGGGCTCCGGGAGGAGGAGTCTCGGATTGTCGTCTGGGAGGCCTGGTTCGCTGAATCCGCTGGGGTTTCGGTGCCTGCCTTGGTGCAGCCTTAGGTTTGTTAGGTGTCTGCCTTGGTGCAGCCTCAGGTTTGGTCGGTGGGGCTGCCAGTGGGGTTGGTAGCCTCTTCAAGAATTCAGGACAATTCTTGTTCCATGCATGGTGAGGTCCCGCACAATTGGGACATTTTGCCTGGGTTTTTGTCCCATTCCGATGTGCGTCAATGCAGTCCTGTGTGGGATGGCGGTGGCTGCAGACTCCGCACATTGTAGGGTTCCTGCACTCTTCTTTATGGTGCCCATAGCGCTGGCAGTTGTAACAGCGCAGTGGTTCTCGCTTTGGACTTCTGATGGGAAACTTTCCCCAGAGGCCCAAATCCAGTGCTTTAGGGACTTGCCCAATAAAGGTGACTGTTACTTCCTTGGTGGGAAGTTTGCGGTGGTCCAGCTTCCTCTCGGCTTTTGCAACATTGCTGCAGTCGGTGACGAATGACAGTGGCATGTTGACAGGAAACCGATAGATCACTGCCTGTCTGAGTCTCTTCTCGGGGTCCAGGAGGGTCAGGGAGGTTTCCTGTTGGAGGATGTTGACGCTGGCAAGGTCCTTCGGGGATATAATTAAATCCCCTTTTAGGTTGGCCCTGGCTGTGATCTTGATGCCAGGGTTGGCGGTGGCAATAGCAGCAACTGCTGCATATGACGGTGAGCCTTCTACAGCTGCCATCTTGAATTTGACAAGCTGTTTGGGTTGGCTGACAGGTGGTTGTGGTCCCTCAGCAGCGGCCAAGTTTAGGTCCAAGCTTGGGTCATTTTCAGTGATTGCCTGAGCCTCCATTAGGAGCTGTGAGAGGCATGGAGTGCAGTTGCAATCCTCAGGGTGCAGTTCTGCTAGTTGCGGTGGTTGGGTCAGGTCTAAAGCCATGGTTGAGACGTTGGTCTCAGGTTCCGGAGTTGCGGTGAGTGGAGCGTCCTCTGCTTCCATCTTTTCAGGTGTCTTCTGGACAGCTGGTGCTGGAGATGGAGTGGGTGGCTCCGGGATAGGTGGGTCTTCGGAGTCCATAGCTGGTTTGGCATGAGTGGGGGAGCTGTGGCCTACAGTGTTGCTCCAGATAGCATACACACATGACTGGCAGTCACAGTCCCGTTCAAAGGGGAGAGAGTTACTGCAACTGGGTGCAGAGACTGTCTCTTTATACCGTGCTTGCACCCGGTATTTCCTCTGGAAAACGTCTGGATAAGGAGGCTGTGGAGGGTAGGATGGTATATCCATATATCCTGGCCTGTGCTTCCTTTGTAGGAGGTGGTAGATGCTCTCAAGTACCAGGGTATAGCACTGAAAACAACTGCATGTTTTCCTGTGGGAGAGCACCGTTGGGTCCCTTATTTTGAACCCTATGTGGTCTGCCAGCTGTTGCCTGTAGTCCTGGTACCTCTGGCAGCGATTGCACTTGCACTGCTGAGCCCCATTCTTGCAGGGATTGATCCAAGTGGGGTACAAACTCCTTCTGTAGGTGCGGAGACTGTCATGACCATCATCAGCCATGCTGGATGGAATTGAGCTAGTCACTGAGCTTACAGTGGAGAGTGACGGTTTATATATGAAAGCAAAAGGGTGTGTTCAATTGTTCTATAGTTGTTATAATTGCTGGAAGGATTAGCCAAATTTAATTACATCCAGGTGCGTGTTCTTATTGTTGAGCCGCTTGGAGGAAGTCTTGACCTCTGATGCATGTCTGGTGGCCGGTCTCCGTGGATTATCTTCTTAATGATAGGGTTGAGAAGAGTATTGTCCACTGTGTCAGCTTTCCATTGGCCCCCACATAGGTTCATTGTGTTTGATTGATTTATGATGGCTGATTCCAGGATTTTCCTTCTGTACGGACAGGTACTCTTAAAAAGCAAAGACGACTCACTCCAGTTAATCTGGTGCCCTAAATCCCTAAGGTGAATGAAAATCCCCGAGTTTTCATACCCATATCTAACAGATCTTTTGTGTTCGGATAATCTTTGAGATAGCGAACGGCCAGTTTGCCCAACGTACACTTTTTCACAATCCCTGCATGGTACTTTGTAAACGCCGGATTCTATCTCTCTTTTATTTTGATAAACATTAATAAGGGCGCTTCCTATGGTCTTTGGATATGAAAAAACAAAGGGGTTCTCAGTTTTGATATGATTTGTTATATTTTTAATACCTTCTATATATGGGAGTTTTATCTTATTTTTAAAATCTCTTTGGTTAGTAACATCATGATCTTTATAATATATCGTGTTGGCTTTGTTGATGGCCTTTTCTATGACATACGTCGGGTAGAATAGCTGGGCGAGTTGTTTACGGATGATTTCAAATTCTTTATTTAGGTAGGCTGGGGAACAAATTCTCAAACCTCTAAGAAATAGATTGCAAGCTACTCCAATTTTTACAGAAATGTCGTGATAACTAAAGAAATGAATGTAGGAAATAGAGAAAGTTGGTTTTCTATACACAGTAAAATTATACCCCGTCGATTCCCTTATAATTAGTATGTCCAAAAAATTTTAAAAATAAGATAAAACTCCCATATATAGAAGGTATTAAAAATATAACAAATCATATCAAAACTGAGAACCCCTTTGTTTTTTCATATCCAAAGACCATAGGAAGCGCCCTTATTAATGTTTATCAAAATAAAAGAGAGATAGAATCCGGCGTTTACAAAGTACCATGCAGGGATTGTGAAAAAGTGTACGTTGGGCAAACTGGCCGTTCGCTATCTCAAAGATTATCCGAACACAAAAGATCTGTTAGATATGGGTATGAAAACTCGGGGATTTTCATTCACCTTAGGGATTTAGGGCACCAGATTAACTGGAGTGAGTCGTCTTTGCTTTTTAAGAGTACCTGTCCGTACAGAAGGAAAATCCTGGAATCAGCCATCATAAATCAATCAAACACAATGAACCTATGTGGGGGCCAATGGAAAGCTGACACAGTGGACAATACTCTTCTCAACCCTATCATTAAGAAGATAATCCACGGAGACCGGCCACCAGACATGCATCAGAGGTCAAGACTTCCTCCAAGCGGCTCAACAATAAGAACACGCACCTGGATGTAATTAAATTTGGCTAATCCTTCCAGCAATTATAACAACTATAGAACAATTGAACACACCCTTTTGCTTTCATATATAAACCGTCACTCTCCACTGTAAGCCTCACTTGTACTTTACATCCTGAAGAGGGTCAATGTTTATTGACCGAAATATAGTGTGATTTATTCATATTTCCTGTGTTTCTTTTATGGGCCTTTTTGAAAAAACATATATATATATATATATATATATATATATATATATATATATATATATATATATGTATATATATGTATATATATGTGTATATATATATATATATATATATATATATATATATATATATATATATATATATATATATATATATATTTACAACTTGAAACCATGTCGTTGGAAATATCACCCCACCCCTAGTAATTACTTAGAAACCAGAATGCTGTACTGTCAGGGCACGACTCTTCTCTCACTCTTTTCAAATGGTAAAAGGCTTACACTGAAAAAAATACCTGTTTGTGGTGATACCATTAACGTTACGTAAGAACATACAAAAACATAAGTACATTCATAAATAAATATGTGCGTATATTTATGTATACACAAACACATGCACTATATATATATATATATATATATATATATATATATATATATATATATATATATATATATATATATAAAAGCAACCAATGCAGCCGTTTCTAGTCCAGTGCAGGACAAAGGCTACAGATATGTCCTTATTTATGTCTGGGATTTGGCTAGTTTTCATCACCACGCTATCCAGTGCGGATTAGTGATTATGTGAGATTTTTGTCAAAGAAAACCAACCTAGTACAGCTTTGCTAATCATGTATAATGGATGAATGAAGATATCTATTTGCATGTATAAAATATAATTTTGAGAGGACTCTGCTGGACTTTTCATTATTCTTTTGGTCTTAGACGAAGGAAGTTTGATTCCAGAGAAAAGTTTAGATATCAATCAGGTAAATTTCCCAAGGGGATAATAAGAAGTCCTACCAGAGTGGTTCAAGTGTATAATTAGAAAGTGTATCCTAAATTGTTAGGAAAACATAAATAAATATGGCATTGTGGCCATTATTATAAGTAC
>NC_090746.1:61453749-61468749 GCF_036898095.1 Palaemon carinicauda | reverse complement strand
AATCTCTTCTTACCTAGAGGGTCTTGCTGTAAGGTCTTATATTAACAGATGAAAAAAAAAAAAAGAAAAAAAAAACATTCAGGGGCCGGGGAAAGCCTCCCGCCCCCCAAAAAAACCAGTCGTCTCTCCCTTCCTAGGGGTCTTGCCGTAAGGTCCTATATTAACCGACACCAAAGAAACTACCATCACCACGCCCCCTATACGTCGTGGGACCTCGAGAACACCTCTTAACTCCTTGTGGTTACTAAGAAACTTTTACTTTAAAAAAAAGTCTATGGTTCATGGTTTACGCTTGCCATTTATTTTACGGTTTTCGTGTCCCTAACCCTTATAGGGAGCGATACGTCCATCGTCACACCCCCTATACATCGCGGGACCTTGAGACCTTTCCAGCGAGCCCACGAACACCTCTTAACTTCTCGTGGTTGCTGAGAAACTTTAACTTAAAAAAGTCTATGGTTTATGGTTTTTTTTTTTCATCTGTTAATATAGGACCTTATGGCAAGACCCCTAGGAAGGGAGAAGCGATTGGTTTTTTTTTAGGGTGGGAGGCCTTGCCGGGCCCCTAAATGTTTATTTTTTCATCTGTTGATATAGGGGTAGGGACGCGAAAACCATAAAATAAAGGGTAGGTGTATCTCAGGAACGAGTAATGAGGTATCCTTACTTTCGTTTGAAAGGTCTCGAAGTCTGTGTATGGCAATGGGAGAGATGAGTGAACTAGGCTAAGGTATAAGAGGTAGGGATGCGAAGTCGCAAAAATAAGGGTTATGCCCATCTCAGCAACCACAAGGAGTAAAGAGGTGTTCTTGGGCTCGTTGGAAAGGTCCCGAGGTCTTAAGTATGGCAGCGTATGAGATGAGCGCACTACGTCAAGGTATAAGGGAAGGGATGCGAAAATAAGCGGTGTGCATATATCAGGATCCACAAACAATTAATAAGTGTTCTTGAGCTCGGAAATGTCTAAAAAGGCTCATTGTATATAGCGCCCGACCCAACTCTTAGCCACCTTTTCGGGGCGGTGATCCCTAATCAGTGTTTTGGGTGACATAAACCATAGACCATAAACCATAAACTTTCTTAAAGTAAAAGTTTCTCAGCAACCACAAAGTTAAGAGGTGTTCTTGGGCTCGTTGGAAAGGTCTCGAGTTCTCGTGACGTATACTGTAGAGGTTGTGGCAATTGGCGTACCTCTCCCTATAAGGGGTAGGGATGTGAAAACCGTACAATAAAGGGTAAGCGTATCTCATGAACTACGAGGAGTAATGAGGTATTCTTGTTCTCGTTGGTAAGGTCTCGAGGTCCTGTGTCTGGCAAGGAGGTAGATGAGTGAACTGCACTAAGATATAAAGAGTAGGGACGCGAAGTCGTGAAAATAAGGGGTATGCGTTATCTCAGCAACCACAAGGAGTAAAGATGTGTTCTTGAGGTCCAAGTATGGCGGTGGGGAGATGAGTGCGCTACGTCAAGGTGCACTACGTCAAGGTATGAAGGACAGGACACGAAAATAAGGGCTACGTGTATCTCAGGAACTACAAACAATTAAGAGGTGTTCTTGGGCTCGTTGTAAAGGTCTGAAAGTGCTCGTTGTATAAAGCACCCGACCCAACTTTTAGCCACTTTTTCGGGCGGTGATCTCTAAACAGCATGTTGGGTGATGCACACACACACACATATATTTATATATATATATATATATATATATATATATATATATATATATATATATATATATATATATATGTATGTGTGTGTGTCCGTGTGTCTAATATAAGTTCAAGAGCTTTCAAATATGCAGTAAGCCTGTACAATAAGCTCCCACCAGGCATCTGAAAGACTGAAGATGTTAATATTTCAAGAAGAAATTGAAGACTTTATTGCTCTCCAAGTGTTTCGATAATGTGAATTTGGCAATAAACACAAACTACGCAGTAGGATATGCAAAATACCAGATCTTGTAGTGAGTAGGGTTTCCCCTGCGTGAAAATTGTGTTCTGGATATTTTCATATTGTCATAAACATCCTAATTAAATGGTGTCTTTGGCGCTCTTGTTACGCGTATTTCATTCCCTAACTTAGATTAATTTAATGTTTTATGTAGTTTATTTGAGAAAGTCAAATGATAGGTTGATAATGCACATACCAAATGAAAAGAAATGAGCAGTTTTGCTATTAGTGCATTTTTCTTGTCTATTTTTAAATTTCATATAAAGCGAAATGTTTTGCAAAATTTCAATGCCTGAATTGCTAAAACATTTTTTCATCCAGGGATATTTTTCAAAAATTAATAATTACTATTTTGAAGTATTTTCCAACTTTTTTTTAAAGAATAAAAGAATATTTTGAAAATTCTGCCTCGGTTTTTGTCCAAGTTTTACGAATATTTTTTGGAAACATTTCTGAGTCAAGCCGTTATCATTTCCCAGTTGTATTGTACTGTTGCAGTTTTATCAACTGCAACATTGCAATGATAGCATTTTAGGTGCAATTTTTGTATGTTAAAAATGAAAATATGATTAAATGGTGCGTTGTATAAGACGGACATCCGCAGGTCAAACTCACTGGGTATGTACTGCACGTGTTTTATACACGCTTGTACACTGTAACGGTTGTGATTGTTATCTTATCACTCGCTCTGCCCTGCACTGTTCATAAACCAACTTGTGTTATCATGCTAGCACAAGCTTTATTATGTTTGAATTTTTGTGACGTTCTTCCTCGCAAGTCGCGGTATATAAACTCGGTGATTGTTTGATAAATTTTAGTTGCATTCACCTCGCCTCAGTCACAACCTAACTGCCCCCTTGTACAGGTAAATAAATAGCTTGTCTTTAAGGCTGTGGATGATTAATATACCGCTGAGTCTCCAATTTAAACAATGTATAATTAAGTAGTAAATAAACTAGAAAGCAAAGGACGTCTTGTAGACAATAGTTCCTAGTATTTTCACGGCGGTCACTGACTAAAGTAAGTGTTTTTCGCCTACTCAGACCGGAGAAATTATGCAAATATTACCGTTTTTTAGGTTGTCTATGACGAAATAACAACATTGCAACATTTATATTATTTTGACATTCCCTTTGTGGCGAACAGTAAGAAAATTGAAATAAATGTCCACAATTTTAATAGGAAATGAAGGAAGAATAAAGAAAGGGGTTATTGATTATGACATGGTAAGGGAAATGCAACCTCAACTTAAGGGTAAACTTAAAGTAAAACTTGGTTAATTCGAAGAAAGTTTCTGCAAGGATAGAGGTCTTGAAGATTGTCCGAAAAGTTTACCGAACTCTGTTTTCTTAATGCGTCTCACTTTCCATTTTCTTCTCTAATGTCTTGACCAATTTCCACTTTCCTAACATGTCTGTAATTGGGCCTGTGCTTATCATTACCTTCGGCAACAAGGTTGGGAAGAGGTTACGTTTACGACTCTGTTTGTTTGTTTGTGAAAAACTTCCTGGCCACAGTTTTACTCATAGAGTAGCGAAGCTTTCAGGGATTAATTGTTATCTAGAGACGTGAAAGTGATTCAATTTTGAAAGTCCTAGGTTAAAGGTCAAGGTCGACCGAAATAAGCATGGAAGTTTGCACTCGGAGAATGCTTTACTAGTTACGTATTATTATTATTATTATTATTATTATTATTATTATTATTATTATTATTATTATTATTATTATATCGTCGAGAATATAGCTTTACAGTACTGTAAATATACAAGGAAGATCAGAACAGTATACTGCATTAGCTACGAGGAGAAAACTTTTTATTACATTATTTTCTGTGGATATATTATGTAAGTGATAGCACACCCTAATGTAATTCTTAAGTTTTACGAACAGACCATTACGGAGTACCTACTCATATTGGTATCGAAATATTAATATTCTAGGTGAATAATATAACCACATGTCTCCCAACGTAAGTTTTTCACCTTCTGCTTTAGAGTCAAATTATTGAAGGGAGAAATCCAGAATGATTTAATTATTTGAATAGGAAGATAGAGAGGGCTTTCGAGAACCTTATCCTGTCACATTAGTTATCAGTAGAAGGTATTTTGATCAAGTTGGCTATCATAAGCTATAAATATCAGTTGTTGATTTTTGTCTTTTAATTATTCTTAGTGCGTTTATCATTATAGTTTTATTTGAGTTTTTTATGAGAAAACGAATCTATCAATGTGTACAAATACATGTTCATTACTTTCTTTTATTCGTTACGGGTTTTGTATGAAATAATGGTCAGTTAGATTATTTTCCTGTTTTCCTTTTCCCAGAAACATTCTTGCTTTTTTATATGTAATTGAGTAAGACCCTAGTTCAGAATAAAAAATGTCAGTAATTCATTTATCCATCAACGGAAAACCAAAGTATAAATAAATTTTTGTTTTATTCATTGGTAGATTAGGTTATTAAATACCATGTTGCACTTTAGACTGACAGAAAAGGGAAAGTTAAACACGATGAAGGAAGCTCTAGAACTACATCTATAAAGAATGGATGTATTAATGTCTCTTATTACACACACATACATTATATATATATATATATATATATATATATATATATATATATATATATATATATATATATATTTATATATACATATATATATACTGTATATTTATATATGTAAATGTATATATATATATATATATATATATTTATATATATACATATATATATATATATATATATATATATATATGTATATGTATATGTATATATATATATACTGTGTATATATATATATATATATATATATATATATATATATATATATATATATATATATGCACACATGTGTGTATGTATGCATATATATATATATATATATATATATATATATATATACGGGAGTGGTTTTTCTAAACCATTTTAAATTATTGTAGTGTACAGCTGTTTATACAACTGTCAATGAGTCATTGTAATGATGTCTAGAACGCTCTTATTATAGTTTCAAAGAACAGAGACATTTAAGAATGGTCTTCATCCAACGAACAAATTAATTAATATAGAACGGTATTGAAAGCAAAGCATTTATCAGTAATATCTGAGGCAATGACTGATAATAATATACCTATCGGTCCGAGTGAAGTATTGACATAGAGCCATCTTTGATGTTATGTGGTCGACTTATAAGATAAGGAATATTGATGAAAATTTATAGAGCATTTCATAATTGCCCTTAATTAGATACGAAACGTGTGATAACAAGATATGTAATTATGGTCAACGGAATATGAACTCACCCGATGGTTTCATTTTCTATGGCATATACTGGTAGTAATGATATTTAGATTTATATGTAGCATTAGTGCTGTGTTTGCTGGAATTTGTTGCTTTTCTTTTTCAGAAGTCGTGCGTTGTAATAAGATTTTGCTTATGGTCGTAGAGAGAGAGAGAGAGAGAGAGAGAGAGAGAGAGAGAGAGAGAGAGAGAGAGAGAGAGAGAGATAGTGTATCACATACGTATTATTATTATTATTATTAATATTATTATTATTATCATTATTATTATTAGCAAAGCTATATCCCTAGATGTTGAAGCAGGAACAATCCCAAGGACTTGAACAAGGAAAACCACCTAATTCGGAAAGGAAATAGTGAAATAACAAATTCAGTTTATATGAGAAATTATTATAAGATATATTGGATAACAAGGTTAAAGTAGATCAGTAAAATATAAACTATGAAAAGAGATTTGTGTAAACCCTTTCATCAAGAAAGTATTTGCAGCAAGTTTGAGCTTCTAATGTTCCTCCGATTTAATCATCAGATTAGGAAGAGCATTCCACTACTTAGTGTCAGCTGGAATAAAATTTCTTGAATATTGTGTAGTATTGAAACACGATGGTATAGTTTGGAGAGGTCTGAATACAAAGGATGGTCAAAAATATGAAAAAATCTTATGCAACTTGCATATTGAACCAGTTGAACGACGATTGCAGAGGTTAATAACCAGATTAGGGATAAGAAAAATAATCCTCACAAGTCTTTGTCCAACAAATTAAGATGAGAGTCAGCAGCTAAAGACCAGGCAGGAAAGCAATAATTGAAATAATTTACATAAAAAAAAATAGAATGTTTCCTCACTATAGATTGATCACCGAAAATCTTAAAAGATTTTCTTAATAAAGAAAATGGGTGTAAAATAAAAAGCACACCTTGTGTGTTTCTCAAAAGTAAATTTGCAATCAAGAATCACACCTAGAAATTTAAGTGAGTTGTGTACATTTAAGGAGATATTGTCAATCCAAAGATCATGAACTTGATAGGCTACTGTCCTCGACCTACTTAGTGTTTTGTTGAGGTTTCACTTCGTGCCCTGTAATTGGCACAACTATATCCTTAATAATTTGAATAGTGTACATATTGCACTAATCATGAGTAGCCTATTAGAAACGTCCCTGCCTAGCAATATGTTGGATGAGAGTTCGAGACATGCTCAAGTTCTATAGATTCTAGTAGTCTCTGCAACTTTACCATTCTTGTGAGCTAGGGATTGGGTGTTAGGGGGAGCTTATATGTCTACCCGGTGAGTCATCAACGGCCATTACCATGCCCTCCCTGCTCCTAGCTTGATGGAGAAGCGGCTTGGGGGTTGATCATATGTATCTACGGTCAGTCTCTAGGTCATTGTCCTGTCCCTTGCCTCTGCCATTCATTATGAACCTTTAAAGGGATTCAACAACCTTCACTGAATGGGTTCAAGCTGCTGCTAGTCTTTTTATAGAATCCAAACCACTTCACTTCTCGAACAAATGATACTATAAGAAGTGTGTCTCTTAATGATTTGGTCTTTTCATTGAAGCTCCACTCCATGTTGATAGAGGGAAGAAAAGAAAGAATAGGAGGAGAGAGAAGGTGGAGTGGCGATCCCTCATTCCATCCATAAAAGAGCCACTGGATGGAATAGGCAACCTCTCGATTACGTCTCCCTTTACTTCCTCGAATGGATCTTTATCTACAGTTGTCTCTTCTGCTTCATTATACTTTTCTTCCTCCGTTTTTCTTTCTTGTATACAGTGACTGATTTTTCTTCTTTCTTTTATGCAGTGACGGATTTAAGTTGCTTGATTTATTTAGTAAAAAACTTCATCTTTTATTGATAAATTGCAGATAATTCCATTAAAGTTATTCTGAGATTTCTATTTAATGTTTTGCTCTTTTGGAGAATATTTGAAAATTTCTTAAATGGAAGTATATTTGTAATGTATTGTAGGATGCTCTCTATATTTAGTTTTCTTTAATACGCTTTGCCAGAGGGATATTTGTACTTTCTGTATTTATGTAAACATACATGCATGCATACACATATAAGCCTTTTTTCTTCGTATTAATCATGAAACTGGTAAAAGATTTGCCTTTTATTTCCTCCGAAACAATCTTCGGTTACGGAAATATTATTAATGTTTAAACTATAATGTGCCGAATATATGTGTATGTATATATATATATATATATATATATATGTATGTATGTATGTATGTGTGCGTGTATACTGTATATATGTATATATATAATTATATATATATGTGTGTATATTATATATATATATATATATATATATATATATATATATATATATGTGTGTGTGTGTGTGTGTGTATACTGTATATATATGCCATATGTATGTATGCATATATGTGCGTATCTATGTATATATGTATGTATTTGAATTTGTCACGATTAAGCCACTCACAGACTTTTTCCATCAAATATTGTTTTTGTTTTAATGGGTCTTTTTTATGTTCTTTTAGTTAGAATCAGTCATTCTTTTAACAGGGGAATAAATAAGATAATTTACCTTTTAGTCAATCCTGATGTCATAAAAATTATCCTAAAGTCAATTAGCCATTGTGTCTGAAATTTGATTCAAGATTTTAAATTCATTTCAAGGCGTTATTAAGATTTCGGACACGGAAATGGAATAGTTAGATTCTAAATATTTATTCATTTATCAATTCATTTCATATTATGAATGTTGGTATTTTTGTTACTATTATTATTTTCCCCATTGAGGCCAAACTCAAACACTAAATGGGTTCTGTCTTCGTATATCTTATATAGTTTTGTAATATATTCAAAGGCAATACCTATATTTCGTACTTGAAGATAGAACATATAAATTTTTATTCATCTATATATAGAATTGTTTCATATCATTATTAGTATGACTACTATATAACCCATGTAGTCAAAACCAAGCATTAAATAGGTTACATCTTCGTAAATCTTATATGGTTTTTAAGTATATTTCAAGACAATATGAAAAATTCTTACAAGAATATAACAATATATTCCATGTATTTATTTATAGATTTATTTCACATCATTATTAGTATTTCTGTTACTATAATTATATTCCCCATTGTTATCATAACCCAACACTAAAGAGGTCAAGTCTCCATTAGCATGATGAAGAGGATTGACCCCTAATGACACCTCATCAGCCACTTGTCAAGTTCATTAGTAAATGAGATTAGATCGAAACCCGGCGAGGGTAATCAGTATTTAATTATTTAATAAGGGTTGACATCATCAGGGTAATGGAGACAGTAAAACTTGATCATATCAAAATTGTGAAGTAATATCCGGTTATTTGTGTATTTCGATAAACATGTGACTTTATCTTAAAATTCATCACAATTACATTTGATATTGGTTACTGTTTTGATTGCTTTTATGTGTTATCATTATTCACTAGTGTACGCAATCCGTCAAAAATGACTTAAATATTTAGACATGCACACACACACGCACACACATTCTCCTCTCACCTTGGTATGACTGCTCCTTCTCCCTAAGCTGTGTGTCACTGGATATATATATATATATATATATATATATATATATATATATATATATATATCACTAAGCTAAAAGAAATATCAGAAAAACGAAATTGTGGCTAGAAAGCACTTGGTGAAAATTTCGTTTTTCTGATTTTTCCTCCAGCTTATTGACAAATACATACATGGCTTGCTTCAGCGATAGATCGTCAATATATATATATATATATATATATATATATATATATATATATACATATATATATATATATATATATATATATATAATAGACAATGATTGCTCCCGGGTCTGGGCACCAAAAAATATATTATACTATGGCTCGTGACTGGGAACCAAACATATAATATAGTATATACTACAACTGGCAAGTTAATCAACCTCTCGAATTCCTAACTCGTTTGCTATTATATTAAAACTGTTACACTTTGAAATATTAAAACACTAATTCTGAGACAGTTAAATAACTCCCAGACGGCAATATATAAAACACTGAATATCCAAAGGTCTCTTAAGTACACTTAAAACTAAACTAGGCAATTAATATTACGAATATTCAAATAGCTCTAACTTCGGTTCATAAAAGGATAGGAGCTGATTCTATTTCAAATAATGGTGATTGGAATAATACACTCTTTCCAAAAAAAAATATATTCTATATAGATTACAACACTTTGAAAGAATTTACATAAATCAACTAAATCCCTCCAAATATTAAGTCTGAACAAAACTTAAAGACAAAAATGTTACGATCTAAATATAATTACTTGATTGTAAGTATTAAATCTGAATAAACCTTTGACTCAGAAAAAGAAATAACACTTATGAACAATCACTTGTTTCACTTGAAATTAAATCTGAATACAATATTTAAGTTTACCTCTTAGTGAAAATAGATAACCAGATCACAATTTCAAATACCTAACCTTCCTACAGGGCCGTTCACAAAGCTCTAAGAGAATTTTTATAAGTACTCACTATACACGATATATGCGGGGACACAAAATCACTTTGGAGAGGACACACTATAGGTACTGAACACTTTTAAAATAATATTCTGAGCTGCGTGCTTGAGTGAGGAGGAGGGGAGATGGTGAACTTAAGGCTAGAAATCTCTATCTGACTAACTAACACTGGGGGTCGCCTTATATATAAAACTTAGCTGCTTCAGGAAACTTCCCAACGAACTGGGAATGTTGGGGGCCGGGCAAAAGGCGTCAGAGTTACCAAGTATCGCTCTCTCGAACGTATACTCACGCCACGCCAGATGGCTCTCTCAGTCACCTAGCTCTGCTCACCCTTTGTCCCCGAAAGGAAAAAAAAAATGATCACATCCTATCACTAGGTCCTTCACAAAATTTCCAAAGCACATGGTACAGATTTTCCAAAGCACGTGGTACACTGAGTATTCTCTCACAAGCATGACGCAATACCTCATAAAATATAAAAGAACATTACATAAGCCCTTGCTCCTGTAGTGTATGATCACACAACATTCTCAAACAGGTTACGTAAGACTTCATAACAAAAATACGTGAAATAAAAAAGTTAATTCTTGAAAATAATGTTAATTTACATATACTGACTTGAATAAAGAATATTATGAAATTAGCGATGATAGTCTTACGTAATTTACATTATATACTTACATCTACATGAGAGGAGCTCATTTTATGGGCTGGCTATTTATCTCTTCAATGCACAAATGAATTATATATAATTAAATCATGAATAAAATATTGTATTTACTCTGCACAGGACCACCTTCGTAAGAATATATATATATATATATATATATATATATATATATATATATATATATATTTATATATATATATATATATATATATATATATATATATATATATATATATATATATATATATAAAATTTATGTATAGATATGTATATATATATATATATATATATATATATATATATATATATATACAAATATAAATATAGATGTATATAACTAGATAGTTGTCCTTTATTATTATTCAATATTATTACATTTATTATCAATTTTGCAAAGTTTATTATCATTCTTGTCAAACCTTAAAAGTTGTTTTCGTTAAAAGACGGAGTTCCAATGATAAATTTACCAGTAATTTGATAAAAAGGGAAACCGGAAGATTGAAGAACAGCAGAATAGCAGAAATAGGAATATTGAAGGAAGGTGGGCATATGGAGAAATACTTTTTTATTCCTTGTTGACATACTTCAAAGAAAGACCAGATTTCAAATTCTGCTTCATTGGAGACTGAAAGAAGTTCACATGCAAGAGTAGGAAAAAGGAAATCGTTTTTAAAGATTATTTTTAGATCATGAAGGTGCATTTTTCTGAAAGTGTAATTGGAAAGGCACGTAAGTGCTTGCAGTCAATGCGAGGTTGTTCTGAATAGCCTTCAAAAATAATTTTTAGTTCAAATATGCGATATTTATGTTATATTTTGGTTCAGATAGTCAGTGTTCTTTAATATTTCAATTTCCCTTTTAATTTGGTTTTTGCTGTTTTTTTTATTTTATTCAATTCGTAAACCATTTGCAAAAAGACGAACTTATTCGGTATTGATAAATTGCACTCTCTCTCTCTCTCTCTCTCTCTCTCTCTCTCTCTCTCTCTCTCTCAAAACGTCAGATTTTAGAAACGCCACCTTTAAGAACCATGTGAAGATTTGAATAATCTCTCTCTCTCTCTCTCTCTCTCTCTCCCTCTCTCTCTCTCTCTCTCTCTCTCTCTCAACGTCAGATCTCAAAGATGCCATCTTTAAGGATCATGGGAAGTTTTGGATAATTCTCTCTCTCTCTCTCTCTCTCTCTCTCTCTCTCTCTCTCTCTCTCTCTCTCTCTCAATGTCAGATTTTAGAGATGCCATCTTTAAGGGTCATAGGAAGTTTTGGATAATTCTCTCTCTCTCTCTCTCTCTCTCTCTCTCTCTCTCTCTCTGCGGAAAGCATTATCAAAATAATAGAAGAAATTCCAAAAACGATCCAGGTGATAAAGAGACTTATAAAGAAAATTTACATCAATCACCACATTCCATTCAAGAACAATAAAAAGTCCAATATGGTGAATCTGCTGATTGATGCATTGGGAAAAAGAATGCCAAAATGGTGCAATACATGTAAGATGTGGTACAGTATTCTTAATCTGCAACAGTTATTAAGGAAATGCGAAGTATGTCATGTACCAACACACCCTACTTGCGCTGAAATGCAACAAAAAATAAATACTAAAGACACAAAGGTATTCTGCTCAACATGCTTAGTCTGGATAGAAAATATAATTAAGTCGAGGAGAAGAAGAAGAAGAAGAAGAAGAAGAAGAAGAAGAAGAAGAAGAAGAAGAAGAAGAAGAAGAAGAAGAAGAAGAAGAAGAAGAAGAAGAAGAAGAAGAAGAAGAAGAAGAAGAAGAAGAAGAAGAAAAAATAATGTGTAAGGAGCAGAGGAAATCATTGATACAACATATGATCCCATTCAGCAACATACTTACGAAGAAATAAATAATAAGATGGAAACAAGTAATAGACCAGAGAGACTCTACCCAGACCTACATACTTTTAGGGAAGAGCAAGAAAAAGAAAAAAAAAGAAAAGAAAGATATAGTCTGCAATTTAATGAAAAGAGGGAATTGCCGATTCGGTGAAAGATGCTACTACAAGAATCCAAAGATATGCCATAATTATGAAATGTATGGTAAATGTGCATATTTAGACGGATATGGAGACGAATGCAGAGATCTCCATCCAAAAATATGCAAAAACCTGAAAGAAGGAAAAGGATGCAAATGAAAAAAAAAACTGTCGAAATATGCATCCTGCAACCATGATTGAAAGTCAGAAAATTCAAAAGCGAACAGACAAGAAAAATGAAATAAAATGAAACAGAAAAGAAGCAAAAAAACAAGACAAGTATATACCGCGCTATGCACAAAAGGCCCCAAGATATGATGCCTTTCAACCCAAATATGCACAATTAGAGACAAACTACAAAGATTGCATCTATAATGCCAGGGGTTGGTGCAGATATGGGGATAATTGCAGGTATACACACAAAAAAAAATATGAAGGCGAAAGAGCAAAGAACATCATATCAGAACAGGAAGGAAACATGGGAGTATCCATATTATCACCAATAATAGATAATGGGGATGAAATAAAATCATCATAGTGATGAATGCACAGGGTTTAGTCACAAGTAACTCTAAAAGGAAAATAGAGTTCTTAGAAGAACTAACCCAAATTGAAAAAATAAATATATTAAATATAAGTGAAACATGGTATTCCCAAGAGACTAACAGTGATGACCAGATAAAGGGTTTCCAAACATATAGATCAGACAGAACAAATAGGAATCAAGGGGGAACCGCAATATATGGAAGAGACATAAATCAAGGAAAAGTCTATGAAAAATACAGCAACACAGAATGTGAATTGATTGCGGTAGAATTTGAATACGAAAAATTAGTGAATATTGTAGTTTACAGACCCCCAAATACTAAGGAGTTTGACATAATAATAGAAAAAATAGATGATATATGTAGAAACCATAAAGACTGGAATTACTCCTATCCAGAGATTTTAACTTTCCTTTCGTGGATTGGAAAGAACGGATAGAAGAAAGTGGTTGTATATATACATATAAAAAAGAAAGTAATAGTAGCGCAGAAGATAAGAGACAGTTTGAAAAGCTTCAAGATATGCTATTAGAACATAATATACAACAAATAAACCTCATTCCAACAAGAAAGGACAATGTCCTAGATTTAGTATTTGTAAATGAGGTGAATTATGTTAAAGAAGTAATAGTGTATAACACGGGAATTTCAGACCACAATGTCATAGAATTAATAGTCCATTCCAAAGCAAGTGAACGCAGAGATAAACAAAGCACAAATATAATTTCTATGGTAAGAATATAAAATGGTTAGAAATAAATGAAGAATTGAACAAAGATTGGAAAAATGTATTAATAGGTGATAATATACAGGTAAATACAGATATACTGTACAAAATACTGGAGAAAATTGTTGAAAAATATGTACCAAAAAAAATAAATAAACATCAGACATGCATACCAAGAGACAGAAGGATCTTTTTTCAGAAAATTAGAAAGTGGAAGAAAAATCTTGTAAAAGAAGAAAAATATATGGAAAATGATGGAAATAAAAAGTAAGATAGAAAATGCAGAAAAAAAGATTATACAATCGAAAGAAAATGAAAAAATGGACTTAAAAGAAAGGACACTTCAAAATATCAAGAAAAACTCCAAAGTACTGTACTCCTATGCAAAAAAGATGAATAAAGAGAGATTAGAAATAGGCCCTCTAAGAGTAGAAGGAAGGTTAACGAATAAAAAGAAGGAAATATGCAACATATTAGCAGGAAAATATAAGAGTGAATTCACGCCAAGTATTACAAATGAGAATAATGAAACAGAAATGAGAGAAGAAAATATTGAATATCTAACGGATATAGATATTAATGAAGCAGATATTGTGCAGGGTATAAGCGAAATTAAAAATGGATCAGCGGCGAGGCCAGATGGAGTTCCAGCAATTTTGTTAAAAAAACTGCACTCACTATCGCGAAGCCGCTTGCAATACTGCTAAGACAAAGTGTAGATATGAGCGAGAGATATGTTAAACATAGATTAGCATATATCACCCCTATTTTCAAAAGTGGATCAAGACTAGAGGCAAGCAATTATAGACCTGTTAGTCTAACATCACATATCATGAAAGTGTATGAAAGACTAATAAAAAAGAAAATTATGAATCATTTGGTTAAAAATAATTTTTTCAATATAGGTCAACACGGTTTTGTGCCCGGAAACTAGTACACAAACCGAACTGATAGCACGCTATGAAAACATATAAAAATATGATAAATGAAAATGACACAGATGTGATATATCTAGATTTTGCAAAAGCCTTTGACAAGGTAGACCATAATATATTAGAAAAAAAATGAGAAAGCCTAATATTATGGGAAAGATAGGAAAATGGATAAAAGGATTTCTACAAAACAGAGAACAGATAGTGGTTGCAAATGACGAGAAATCAGATGAAGCTCAGGTAATATCTGGCGTGCCACAGGGTACGGTATTAGCTGCACTGCTGTTTGTTATTATGATCTCAGACATAGACTGTAATGTTAAAGACTGTAGTGAGAAGTTTCGTCGAGGACACA
>NC_090746.1:61446249-61448749 GCF_036898095.1 Palaemon carinicauda | reverse complement strand
AGTACAATAAAAATATTTCTTTAAACCTACAAACTACTCTAATTTTCTCTTTTACCTCTAATGACACAGTAAGCTTGTGAAATATTTTCAACATATTGGCAGGTAAAATGTTTCTCTATATCGTATGATTTTGATAGGACCCATTTGGTGTATTTTATTCTACATCTTAATAAGGAAATTCTTTCTGAAGGAGATACATTGTCATCCCTGCTATACCATACACAATTTATATATACGATGAGAACAACATGTAATGTGTTTACCTGTTGCTTGGTTTTACATGTGTAGTCTATCATCAAAAATTTTATGCGTTCTACTTTTACCATACATATTTCTAAAATTAAGTTTTGAAACTACTCCCAGATGGGTTTAACATAATACAAAAATATACAACATGTAAATGTTTTTCAACTTCCATACACTTGTTACAGAAATTATCATTTCTTATATTCAGTACTCTAAGCCTTTCTTTTGTGGCTAATGATTCATACAAAAATCTTTACATCAAACTTCTCTGGTACGAATCAACATATTTACACGATATATTATACCATGTAGCCTTCCAGTTAAAGAGTGTATATCTCTTCACTACAATAGGCATATGTTCTGGCATTATAGACCTGTAAATATTTTGGAAAGTTGGGTGCTTTTATCAATTTCCTTAGGGTATCAAAATATAATTATAGAAAGGAGTACCCGAGTAAAATACATCATGATAATTTTCCCAAGGAAACATATGACTTATTCTAATACTTGTAAAATGAAAGGATAGCTGCCTTCCATAACTTTCTGAATGAATAATCTTCAAATATGTGCTCGTTAAAATAGTTGCTGCCTTATAATAACATTTGACTATACGTATGCCTTCTTTCGCTTTTTTAAGACAAGGGAATTCTCTTTTATTTGGCTGATATGTTCCATACCACAGGTATCGAAAGATTGCTTGTTCTAGGATTTTTGCTTTATTCTTTACCAACGGAAACACATGGTATATGTACCACACTTTACTTAAGATTAAGGAATTAATGATAACAGAATTTTTATACATAGACAAAAATCTGTTTGAGAGCATGTTTACTTTTACCTGAAATTTGCTAATGAGTTCATCCCAGTTTCCTTTGACAATTTCTTCATAATCATTGCATAGCAACATCCCTAATACAGTGCATTTGTTCTTATGTTGCAACCATTCAACTGACAATTCAATTCGATGTTTACAGTTACCCAGTCCCATAACACAAGTATTTGCACGATTTAGCTCTGCCCCTGTAGCTTGCTCAAATTGCAATATTGTAAGACACACTTTCTGTATGCTCTCAGTTTTTCTAACAAACACCGAACTGTCATCCACAAACCCTATGACAGAACACTGGAATGCATTCGCCCCCCATTTAACCTTTCTTCTGTTTTTAACCTAATTTTTAAACCTTCATTCATTATTTCATCTTTTATAGATTTTATTCGATTTTTAAGCACTTTTATTTGTTCAAAATCAAAATTACCAATCGAAGCCTTGTTAGTTAAGAATTCTAAGTGGCTTTGTAAAAAGTTTTAAGTGCCATATTTCTCCTGGTTAGCTTGTTTGCACAATCTAACAAAAAAGTATCTCAATTTAGGTTTCACGAAAACATCCCACCACTCCATGATATTGGGATATTTTCTTTTTTCCATTTTCAAGTAATCCCAAAACTTCTTGAAGTTATCGTCAAAATTATCTCTATTCAGTAACGATTATATTCATTTTCAGTATCCCCTCCCCATTCTTCACTGTTAGTCTATAAAAATGTGGGTTAATAGGATGTTATGATCTGTCATAGATAATGGAATATTTTGACATAGTTTTATGTTACTATACCGGTCACTTAAATATATACGGTCAATTCTGTAACCATAATCAGCTCGATAGTAAGTCTACGAGGGTAGACTGTGTTTCGAAAAGTATACGTCTTTCAAAGCCAGTTGTTTTACTAGAGACTTGAGCGCTTTGGAAACATCTTTCGTTACCCGTACCCACATCTCTTCCTGAGAGTACATAATTAAAATCGCCACCCAGAATTAAATTTAAGGTATTTTGTCTTAAGTGATATAAAATGTTATCAGAAAACAAACTATCCCTTTCATTCTTTATAGTAGATCCTGACGGTGCATATACAGTACATCTAGCAAGAATAAATGACTGCCATTATGTTGGATTCTTGCAGATTGTATACTACCCGTTTCATCTTTTTCCGTTGATAATACAAAAATATTTGACATTTTATTAAAAGAAAAAAAAAATGCCTCCTTTGGAAATAGTTGGCATATTCAGCAGTACTTCAAAACTTTCCTCAAGATATCTTATTTCTATGTCTTAATATCATGTTCTTGAATAAACAGTACATCAATCTTATATTGAAAAGCTAACATATTAAGTTGTGTCCGTTTGTTGAGCTCATTTAAGCCACAAATATTTATTAATCCACGATCAGAGACATTAGAAAAAAGAAAAGTTTAGTTATTT